>NW_028277086.1:16600000-16870000 GCF_059951505.1 Python bivittatus | reverse complement strand
GTGAACATTTAAAAGGATTAAAGATGATTCACTTTTTTTTCCATAGAAGAGTCAAGGCATTGCCCATTAAAATGTTTAGCCTAAACTAGATAAGTTATTTAGGAACAGTCAAGGGTTCTGTAAGTCCTGTGTAATTTTTAAACATTTTCAGTTAAAAATTGACAAGCCATTTTAAAAAAAAACCTGATTTTGAAAGTAATGTCCAGTGAAGAAAGTGTCCAGTGGAATTACAGCTCAGTCTTTGGGAACCTGCAAGTACCCCATGATAATCAGTTTGCCTTAAATGCATGGTGAGGTTTATACTTTAACAAATCATAGGGTAAGACTAGCATAGCTACCCTTAATGTGGTTTATTCATCTGTTACATGTTCATAAATTCAAGGGACGCACCAGTGAAATGGAAACAAATGCATTGGCAAAAAGTTAGTATTCAGGTCAGAATTTTTAGAAGGAAGATACATGATATACTAAAATATATCCAATTTGTAAAAAAGGACGTGTATTTCCTTACCTAAGCATCTTGTTTCAGTTCCACTCCATAGTCCAGAAGAGAGACATTCCCTTACAGCTGAACCCACCAGCATGAATCCTAGGTCACAAGTAAAGATAGCAGTCGACCCATATGTAATCTGAGTTCCAATTTTATTCCCATTTGGAGGTGTAGGAAGTTCTCCACAGGAAATAACTTTAAGAAGAAAAAAATATATGTATTTGCGATATATGTTGCACACATAGAAACAGCAAAAAATAAATTAAAAATTAAAAAAAAAACAGCAATGACAATAAAAATTCTAAAGGGAAAATCTATATACTCTGAAGCATATTTTAAAACTGTGTGCAAATAAGTGATGGAAAAATCATTGAATCAATACTGTGCAATGAAATAAACTTGACTTTGTGATTACTGATGTGCCTAAGGCTGATTCTGAAAACTGCACAGAGGATAAAACTGGTGAATATAGATTGTTTGAAAACTATCAGCATTAAATGATTATGTTGGCTTTATGGAGGCTTCATAGATTTTCTTGTGCAGTTAAAGTTTCATTGATACGCTCCATGGGATTTTTCCCAGCAGTAATACCAGGATGAGGAGAAACATGATAGGCTTACTGAAAAGTCTACCATATTGAAAAGGGATTGTAAGATTCAATATGTTGGCCTTCAAGACTAACACATGGATGGTTGAAAATAAACGGATACTGAACATAAGGACTAATACTGAAATAAAGACCTGGAGCTAGTTGAATACGAATGGGCTAATATTAGAATACTTACTTTGACAGTACGGTCTCTCATTTCTCCAGCTCCAAGTTCCATTAGCAAGACATTCAATGGATTCTGGTCCCAATCCATGGTACCCAGGATCACAGCTAAAAACTACTTTTGTTTTATATTCATAGTGAGAACCATTCACTATTCGCCACCTTCCGTGTTCCAGGGTAAATGAGTTAATGCTTGGACATGTAACAACTTGAAGTGGGAAGAAAGAAAAGAATATATTTTGACAGCTTCACAAGGGTAACCTTGATATCAGGTCATGTATTGGAAATGAACCTATCTTAAAGCATAAATTAAACATTTGCATAATAATCTGTGTATTGTAGCTAACTGGTTTTATTTCAGTTTAACATTTTATACTTCATTTTCTTGGGCTACAGAGGATGTTTCTTTTATTGCTCAAAATAATTAATTAATGGGCCTCGTATTGGAGCTTAAAACAGTTTTGCTTCAGTAATATCGTTCTTATATAAACATTTATGGAATACACATGATTATCTTACATCTTAAAGTGGGATATTCATATTCATTTTTAAAAATGAAAATTCCTGATTTAACTTTTAACTTGTAAAATGTTAATATTAGCAGTATCAGTAAGGATTATCATAATTACTCCTTGTATCAGAAAATGAATATGTCACAACTAATAAGAGACCTTTTTACCCTAACATTGTCCTTTGGCTATGTGGTAGAAAATCAGACTGTGGCGGGATTCTAAAGAAAGTGGCAAAACTTTGCAATTGTAATCACACCTTATTTCTAGAAGGCTTATATCTACCTAGATTGTATTCAATATTAAAAATAATAACAGTACTTTGCAGTATTTAAATACTGATCCTCTTAGAGCTATGAAAGGAGGTCCATGATCCAACTCCTGCAATTCACACACCATATCCTTGTAGGTTAAAGGCTTTTTCTTCACCATGTGTTACGGGCTTAATTGCCTTTATAGTGATATCTCACACTTGGAGAGCTTCACAGTTCCTGATGCTCTCTTAGGAAACAAGTTCTGTAGCAGATGGCTTAAATAGACCTCAAAGGTATTTCTCTTCTCTCTGCTATACTCACTTTGGTTTTAATATCCCAATTAGCTATTTTGTTTTATCTATTTTCTCTTCTTCCTAGTCAGTATGTCACATTGTGGCCTCAAGATATAGAAACAGGGAATGAATAAAAATATATAAATAATATAAATCCCCTCTCACCCCTGTCGGTGGTATGTGTCTTCCTCAATCTTGGGTCCTCTACCAGAGGCCTGGGAGTTTGAGGGTTCTGCACAGTATCTTAGCTGTTCCTAGCACTAGTCCTAGGACAGAGAGCTCAGAAGTTGTTCCTGGGATCTGTTGGAGCCACTGTCCCAGCTTAGGAGTCACAGCCCCAAGTGCTCCTATCACCACTGGCATCACTTTGGCCTTTACTTTCCACACCCTCTCTAGTTCCTCCTTCAGACCTGGTACTTCTCCAGCTTCTCATACTCCTTTTTCCTGATGTTGCTGTCACTTAGCACCACTACATCTATCACCACCACTGTCTTCTGATCCTTGTCTACTGACACAGTGTCTGGTGGATTGGTCAGTACCAGCCTGTCCATCTGGATCTGGAAGTCCCACAGGATCTTAGCCCTGTTATTCTCCATGACCTTCTGTGGAATCTCCCACCTGGACTTGGGAGAGTCTAGCCCATATACTATACAAATGGTCCTGTACACAATGTCAGCTACTTGGTTGTGCTGTTCAACGTATGCTGTTCCTGCCTGCATCTTACACCCTGCCACTATGTGCTGGACTGTCTCTGAGGCCTCTCTGTACAGTCTGCACCTTGGGTCCTGTCTACTGTGATAGACCTCTGCTTCTATGGATATGGTGTTTAGTTGCCTGTTCCTGTGATGCTATGATCAGTGCCTCAGTGCTGTCTTTTAGTCCAGCCCTTTCCAGCCACTGGAAGGATTTCCCAATGTCAGCCACCTCAGCTATCTCTCAATGGTACATCCCATGCAGGGGCTTGTCTTGCTGTGGCACCTGCTCTGCTTGAATTTCCTCCCATGTCTGCTGCTGCCTCAGGCATTCTCTCAGCAGCTCATCCTTGGATGCCATCTTACTGATATACTCCTGGACGCTTTGGATTTCATCCAGGACAGCGGTTTTGACTCACCAGATCCCATCTGCCCTTTTTCCAGCTGCTGTACAGTCTCTGGGTGTTGGACTTGGGGTGGAAACCTCCGTGCCTTGTGAGGAGTTTCCAGGTCTTCACATCGGCAGCCTCCATGTGCTCCTTTGGCCAGCTCAGTGTCCCAGCAGAGTATCTGATGACTGGCAGGGCATACGTGTTGATGGCATGGATCTTGTTCTTCCCATTGAGCTGGCTCTTCAGGGCCTGTATTATTCTTTGGTGGTACTTGGATGTTGTTGTCTTCCTTACCTCCTCATTGTGGTTCCCACATGACTGTGGGATACCAAGGTACTTGTAGCTGGTCTGTATGTCTGCTATGTGGCCCACTGGTAGTTCCACCTCATCAGTCTTAACTACCTTCCCTCTCTTTACCACCCTTTCTTTACTATTGGACACTCTTTACTAGTATCCATATCCAGTAGAGGAGGTGGCTGATGGTAATTCCACTCTTGAATTTGTATCCGTATCCAGTCCTTGTGATTATCTGGCTGAGGGGGTTTAAGCCTGTGTAGAACAGCAGTGGGGACAGTGCATCACCTTGGTATATGCCACACTTGATGGTCACTTATGTGAGCTGTCTTGAGTTGACTTCCAGTGTTGTCTTCTGCAGTCCCATTAAGTTATCAAGGAAGGCCCATACTGTCCTGCTGACTTTGTATAGCACTAGGCATTCACAGATCCATTTGTGTGGCATTGAGTCATAAGTTTTTCTGTAGTCATTCCAGGCTGTGTTCAGATTGGCCTCTCTAGACCTTGAGTCTTAGGCAACTGCACTATCTTTGAGCAACTGCTGTTGTTCCCAATGCCCTTTTAACCCCATATGTTCCTTTAGCTTGGTGGCTATGATGCTTGATAGAACTTTTCATGTTATGGAGAGGAAGATTACTGGCTGGTAGTTGGATGGCTGTGTTCTCCTATGGCACTGTTCCCTTATGGGGGTCTTTCATGATCAGCACTGTCCTTCCTGTGTTAGCCAGTCTGAGTGGAAGCCTGCTGCTACCAGCTGTTTCATCTGTGCTACTAGATCTTCATGCACTGCTGTTAGTTTCTTTAGCCAGTAGGTGCAGTTCATGTCCAGGCCAGTTGCTGTCCAGCTCTTCTTGTTCTTGACTCACTGTTAGATGCCTGCTACTGTGATGGTGACTGGTTTCTGTTCTGGAAGATTGCTGTGGTCTGCTGTCAGGTCCTGCAGCCACTTTGTACTGGTGTTATGTGTCTTCTCCTTCTTCCATATGTTCTTCCAGGACAGTTTCTGCTGCTGGTGGCTCTGTTGCTGTGTTTTTGCACTGCAGTTGGGAGTACACTTTGGATAGTTCTTTGGAGAACAGGGCATTTATCTTCTTGGCCTCTTCTTCTCTAGCCTGGTAGCCAGTGCTGTGAGCCTTTGTTAGCAGTCTCTAGGGCTTTGGATGGAGTCAGGCCTTTGTCATTTTTCAGTAGTTGAGTCTTATACTTAATCTCTACACCCTTTTACCAGCTGACTAATTTCTCTCCAAACTGCCTTAATGTTAGCCTCCAACCTCATTTTGTATGGGGTGGTGGTGGTATGTACTGCTGTTCTTCTTGATTGCATAGCCAAGCATCTCCAGGATTACAGTGGCTATAGCATATACTAGTTCATTGGTTTGAGTTATGGTGGCAGTAGGGATTGTTGTGAGGGCTCTATTGGCATCTTCTAGCATATTCGCTGATGGCACTTCTCCACTGAACCTTGGTAATTAGTCTTGAGAATTGACTATAGCTAGTTTATCCATGATCTTATGCCTCATATCAGCTGCTGTGCTCTGTAATGGAGGGGGTGGCAGTGACATTCCAGCTTCAGGTGTTGGCTGCACATCCAACTGTTCTTCTGAGTCTTCTTGAGTCCAGGAGGTAATGTGTAGTTGGTCTATCTCAAGTTGTGAGAGCAACTTCCTCTTAACTATGTTGAAGCATTGGGTAACTAGCTCTTCAGTTACATGGATGTAGATCTTCTGTCCATACATAGTTCCCTCATGTTTTATATATCCCCTCTCATTACATTTACTGTTGTAGTAGCATTCCATCAATTACTCTTGTCTTGTCCATGTATGGTTTGCATGTATGGTTACATATAGACATACACACATATACATGGCAAAACCCTATCCACGCTAACAGTTTGGTGAAATTTGTCTGTTCCTTTATGAAATAAGCAACATCCTCTTCTTTTGAAAATACAAATGTAATATTACTTTCAATTATCACTATCATCATCCTTATTATCAATATGCATAACTTTGGCAATAATTAATCCTGTTTTGTTCATTGAAGGAAAATGGAGCAAGTTTTGACTTTTTTACTCAATGTCTTATCAAGGGTTGAGGCGCATTTTGTATTCAAAGGAAGATTTTATCTTTTCTATGTTTTTGATAACTATGGTATTTCCTTGCAGCGTTATTTGCTTATTTCCAATCTGCTTATTGTTATTATTATTTTGAATATATAAATTCATTAAATGAATCTATAGATTGCAAAACAAAAGAAAATAAAACAAACAATAACATTTGATAGCAATTAGCCAGCAAGAAGAAAACAAGGAAACAATGTAAAATATATAAAAGCCATAATTCCCAAACTATATAGCACTGAAAAACTACCAAGCAATTAAAATCTATAATTTAAGCTGCCTTGAAAAAGATAAATGCCATCAGCAGGAAGACCATCTGGTAGGAGCAAAGCAATTTTCCCAAGCACAGTACTGAAATGAGATGTTCCTCAACCATCTAGCTTGCCACTTTGCTTCCTTGGAATTAGTGAAGGATTCTGAAAGATATCCAAAGAGTTTGGACAGGAATATATATGAAGAAGATGTTCTTTTAAATACACTGTCTTTAAACTGTTCAGGAAAACAAGCCTTACTTTATCTTGTGACTAGAAAGGTTTCTAATACTTAAATTAAAGCAGATTTCTCTGAAACTCAGTGTGTGATTGGGAGGATGACTATGAAACCACATAGTTTGTAGGACCCAAAGCTCCTATAAAATGAGACTACCCAGAGTTCAGACCACAAGAGTCTGCTTGCACCTTTTCTGAGTAATGAATTTTATTAGAAGGCATAAGCTTTCATAACATGCAGCTGCATAGAATTTGTTAGTTGGAAAAGATACTACCAGATTTCTAATGTCTCTCCTGCAGAGAATTTTGAGAAACAATCTCCTGAGAATATTTTCTGTTGAAGCCCTAAATGTTATCTGGTACAGGTAGTCCTCACTTAATGACCACAATTGGGACCAGGAACTCTGTTGTTAAGCAACACAGTTGTTAAGTGAGACATCTTGTGACCACAACTTGTGATTCTATTGAGTCTGTTTGTTGGAAGCTGGCTGTGAGGTCACAAATGGCAGTCACATGACTGTGGGACACTGCAATGGTTATAAAAACCTGCTGGCTGCAAAGTGCCTGAATCTCAATCACATGACTATGAAGATGCTGCAATGGTCACAAATGCGAGGACTAGTCATAAAGTTACTTTTTCAGTGCCATTGTAACTTTGAACAATCTCTAAACAGAACAGTCATTAAGTGAGGACTACATGTAATGAAATTGTTCATTTCAATATATATGCTATACATCCATTAAGATTTTCTTTGGATATATACATTTCACCAATGTCTATGCGATGCTTCACTACTTACCATTACCTACAACCCTTTCAAACCTATAATTACTTGGAAAGCAAAATACTTGTAAATATCTTTCACTGATTAACAACAAAGTAAACACATGTAGTTATTCAACAAAGCCTTTCTAGATTATGCTTACCTACACAACGAGGTGTTTTATTATGGTTACTCCATGTGCCATCTGGTTGGCAGGATGCAGTGGTTAGTTCCTTGGATGATAGCCTGTACCCATCATTGCAAAAGTAAGTAACACGTGTGCCTACTAAGTAATCTGTAGTTAATATCCCACCATTCACTGGAGCTTTTGGAATTCCACAGGAGATGGCTGAAACATTCACATAGATAGGCAAAATGTCATTGGACTACACCTGTCAAATTTGATTTCTGTATATATTATCTCTAATATTTAGAAATAGAGCCCTAATTCGAATATGGAAACATGACTTCAAAATGCTTAAAAAGGCAGGATTATAGCATCAAAAATAATGCATCATTCAGACTTCTTTGTTTTCCCAACTTCCTATCTTTGCAAATGAGTGTCCGCTTCTCTTCAATTGTCTATCAGACTTGATGAAGAATTCATTGCCTCTTTGCAGTGTCTGTATCAAGAAAAACTCCCAATGAATACAACAGGCTTAACTTCCAACTACATAGGATTCAAGCAGTTTCATGCCCTGAGAACTCAACTCTTAGAATCAACACTGACATTGGATGCTCAAATCCAATGTAGACTCTGAAAAAAAAATTACAGTTCTTAAAAATTAAGTCACCATCATGATATGGCTTTGAATGACAATTTTATTTCAGACTGTATTAGTAGATTCAGAACTCTTGCATTTCAGATTGAAAATTTACTCCTCTAAACTAATAAATAATATACTAAATAGACAGGGTAGTCATCAAAGCCTTGGCTTTTTCTAAATGTCGCTGGGAATATAAGTGCTTTGGACTTTTGAGCAGAATGGGACCTACTGAAAGAGGAAAACCACCTCAGTGCCAATATGGTCTTCCAGAAGTTGCAAACTCAAGAAAATTCAAAGGCATCAGGTTGAGAAGGAATTCTTTCTACTGAATAGCAAAAGTGAAGCAGGATCTGTAATGAAGTTTTAGGAGGACTCTCATTCCACTCCCATAAAGGCTTCAGGTGCTTGCTGTTTTTATTTCAAAGAACTATTTCAAAATGATATGCTGCTGCAGTTTTTACTAGCTGGCTAATTTAGCAGGATAGCATCACTGCTGGTCTCTGGGCAAAAATTTGGTGGGCTTCATGTAGGTGCCCGGACTGATGCCTATTTGGGTAATGGCACCAATGACAGTGATCACCATAGATAGGAACAAGTGAAAACAACACACTTTTTCATACTTTCTTTTGCAAATTATTTACTCTATTTTCTTGCTGGGTTAGACTAGCAGAATAATATTTCTTGATTCTGCTTAACTCGAGATATTTTCTCATAAAGGTTTTGCAGTATTCTGTCAGAAGTGTTATTCATTTGAATCAAAATATGATGCATGGAACAATACAAACTGAACACTAAGGTCAGTATATTCATATTCACTTCCCCTACTCTTTTATAGCTCTGAATTTTTCACATGCCAAACAGTGTAGATGGAATGATTTAGAACACAGAAAAGAAACAAATTGCATCATTTGTGCAAGTTTTAAAATGGTGTTTTCTTATCACTGAAGCTTGCTTATTTAAAATAGATGTTTAAAAAATTTAACACATTGCATAATGGAGATGCAATAGATACTGTATATAAGATGGGTATGGGTTTTCCTTTTTTCTTCATTTGCTAAAGAGTTGCCTGAGGGTAAAAAAATTCCTTGTGTGTTTGTATAGTGCATATTTCACAACTAAGTCCAATACATTTTTTTTAAATTAAAACTATAACAAATGAAAACTATTGATTTTGAAATCATTAAAAATATTCTAGAACTCACAGTGAATCCTCCTTGGGAGAGTTCAAATATATATCCAGCTATTTCCAACAATCTGGTGTTTAGTAAAAATAGATGTTGAAAGAGAGAATATATTTTATTAACCTCTTACTCCTACTTTTCAAAACCCCATTAAATGAGATTCTCAGCCTGTGTGACCTGCAGTGTACATGTTTAAATAGCAGTTGCATCAGGGCCAGGTTTTGGCTAAGGCCAAGCCAGCACTGGCCTAGGGTGCCAAAGCTTGGGGGGGGGGGTGCAATGCCACCTCTCCTTCAGAATCATTCTAAAAATGTAGATCTTTACATCAGGGGAGGTGGAACCATCAGCCAATGTGGCCTAGAGATGCCATATACCCCTGAGCCTGCACTGAGTTGTATATTCCTCAGCCTCCTCTTGTTCCTCTTTCCAGCACTGGCTGATGATCAGAGGATCAGGACCATCAGTTTGAAGTTCCATCCATATTACTTAGTAATTGAAACATGATCTAATCATACCAAAGTCACTCAGCTGTTCATCAAACAATGATTTTCCGGTGGCTAAAATAACATAAAGTTCATCTGGTTACCTGTAATAATGGCAACAATGGAACAAGACTCAAAACTCTTATTCTGGCAAATATTAATCATATATTGTTGCTAATTGTAATGGCAAGACTAATGGAAAGCAAAGACTTGCTGCTTTATGCAGGACACTTAGTCTTAGCCAAAAGGCTGAGAAAGATCCCTTTAAAAAGACTCATAATAGTGCCAACTTATCATGGCCTGTCAAAAGGGACCTCTCTTTCTGTTAATCTAAAATTAGTACCACTACTTGCACCATCACCATCACTATTCTTGTTCAGGTGCTTTCAAACAACTTCTCTATACTCCTGTACTGAATAGCAGAGCTCAGGAACAGTATAAAGAGTGGCCAACTCAAGTGTTATTTCTCTTTAATAGAATCCACAGGGATCAAACTGTCTATTAAAGTTATGCATGCTTTGAAAATTATTGGGAAGAGGTACTTCAGAATGTGTCAGAGCATGAGTGCAGCATCGCTTTGAAACTACCATGTCTTTTTTTTCAGACTTCCAAGTGAGCCTGCCAATGGATCCTGCCGTTTTAATGAATTGCATAACAGACACGGCAGTTTTAATAAGCTGACAAATCAAAGAGACACATCTATTTTTGAGGTTACCTGGAAACCTGAAAAAGATGTGCCTGCTTTAAAGAGGTGTTGCTCTCCCATTTGTTTCAGAACATTTTTTTTCTTAAATGTTTTTGAAGTATGTATATGTCTACTGTCCGTTACATTCAAGACGATAAAAATAAAAATAATTAAAAAGTTACTCAGTTTAATTTGTATAATATCAGTGGACTGAATCACACATACAGACATATGCATGAACAGAGAAACTTTTTTTTACTGCCTGCTTGGGATTCCAAGAATGAGAACAGAACAGCATTCAAACAGTTCTGTAGGGTTCAAACAGACAGTAAAAACAGGACTTTTCAGGGCATTTTGACCCTGAAACATTTTGCATATTGCTACATTAAGCATGGATTATGGATCTCTTTTGACTTGGTAAATGACCAGCTAAATATATATAGTTTAGATATAACTCAGCATATTATTCATCATCAATCATGTTGTCCTCAGGTTTACAAATGCACAGATATTTGTAGAACATTTTGCCATTTTTATAAATCAATCAAAATTAAATAACCGCCATGCGGGTTTTAAAGAAAATTTTATTCCAATAAATATAAATGGATTCTTCTGTTTGGAGTTCTTTCATCTTGCAAGAAATGGATCTCAGGAAATTTCAGTATCCTGAAAATCACACCTCTTCCAGTAAATGGCTTGCATTTAAATTGGGAAAACATTCTGTTGACATTTTTCTAATGGGCATATGCATTCATATACTGTATATCTAAGATGCAAATATTAACAGTAAATGTATATTAATACATATTCATAGTTTAGGTAGGAAAATGCATTTAGTTTTAAGAAAATTCACATTAAAAATAATATTTAGGTTTTCATGGCTGCTGGTTACTGATGAAATGATCTCCAGATAATGCTGTGTGAGACAAACATCAGTAAATATTCATTGTTTTATGCAGAATTATCTGGAAATCATTCCGCCAATTCATTCAGGATTATTTATGAAGATTAGTTTGTCATTAACATTATGAATGACAGTAATATAAAACATTATATGCTTAATTAAACAAAACAGAAAAACATTAGCGATAATACTGCAGATGATGATGATGATGATAAAAAAAGGAATATGAAATTCATTTTTCAGGTTAATACAAATGGAAGGGATGTATCAAATATGAACACAAATAAAACAAATTAAAAAGTTCCTGCAATTTGTATATAAGCTAAGTTGATAAAAAGATCCCAACATTAATTAATTTGCCAATGTTTATATTCTGCTTATCTCCAATATACTGAGTGGCTAATACCCAAATAATAAAACTCACAAAATAATCATATTAATGAAACTCATCAAATAGAGTTAATATAATAATAATTAGAACAAGAAACAATATGATATCTATGGGTTACAAGCAATCCATAATAGAGCTCTTAATCTCCAAATGCTACCTCTGATATTTTCAAGTTATATTCAGTAACAGTATAAAAATATACCCTCATATTATTTAGTGCTACTTTGAAATACTCTTTCCTTGCTAATACTACAAAATATATATTTCAAAAAGGCATTAAGTTAAACAGGTAAAAGGGGAGAATTATAGAAATACCATAAATATTACAGCATTTTTAGAATTAAAGATGTTTAGTTACATGAAACTGTAAACAGTGAAGAAAAATGCATTTGCATTTGTTTGCATAATCTGAAATTCATAATCTCTTCTGAGTTTTGAGCTGAACTAGCTGAATAGATCGATCAGATGCCTTGTTTCGCTACTACATATTGCTATGAAACAGTATTACCCTGAGTAATACTGGCTGCTATGGGGGGGGGGGATACATTTGGAATTGGCCAACAGGATTAATTTATTTGGAGTTAAAAATTTTAGCCAGGATCTTAATAAGAATAAGGTTGAAGCCCTATGGTGAACATGACACACAGGACAACATTCCATAGACAAGGCACCATGATAAGGCTTTTTCTCCAATCCCCAATATTCTAATGTCCAATGATGATGATACAGAAATTATATTTAGGTGATAAGTTCCAGTGCAAAAATTAAATGGACATCTCTAGGGCATGATGTCACCTAAGTTAACATCTGGAAATATTTTGGTACATATGAAGTTCCCACTGGAGAATATCTGTGAAGACATTCTCTTCAGTGATCACCAGTGTGATTTAAAAAAGGAAAGAACTGCTCACATTGCCTCAGACCATCATTTCTATGTAGTAACTTACTGCCTGAAAGCTCCTGTGGATGAAGATCTATGATAAAGAACACAAGACCCCATCTGTTTGGGACCACGGGCATGTCCAAGTGGACACAATGGTGCCAAAATGAAGAAACGGGTATCATGGTGTCACAATACAATCTCCATCCTTTCGTACTTGCATCACAATGTTGCATGCAAGTGCATAAGGTCGAGTCTTTTGGCACTTGATCTCCTCCCACACCTACTCTATAGATGGGCAAATTTAAAAGCAACACATACTTTTAATTGTGTCTGGCAAACCAATTACTTTTCATGAACTAGAGAGGTGTGCATTTTTTAAATAGCTACTATGTATTATATTAAGTAAAAAGTAAGCAGGGCTACCCATGAACTAGGATAAAAGTGGTAGTTGGCATTTGTAGAAGTGTACAGAGATAGCCTTGCAAAAGGTAATTTAGGCCATTAAGAAAATGTATACTTAGACACCCCCCCCCAAAAAAAAGAGTGAGGAAGAAACTCAAGATAGGCCCACCTTGACTATGTTGAGTATAAGAGGGAGGGAAGAAGAAACTCTATCAGACGTTCAAGATTCTGTTTTTACAGCTAGTATCCATAAAGTAGAGCTCAAGTATTTCTTGTGAGATCTGTTTCCTGACTTGATCTACTTCAAAGGGCTGACAGTATCAGAGCCAAAATATAGAACATCAATTTGTAATGAAAATGTTAACCTTGACAGGCTGGTACAGGTACGTCCCATGCATGGTATCCAAGGGGAGATTTTCTACAGACAGCAGTGCTTTTCCCAATGAGACGGAATCCTCGGTCGCAAGCCCAGCGAACCACGCTGTTGAGCTGTCCTCCTGTCTGGCTAACAATGAAACCGTGAGGAGGTGACTCTGGAGTACTGCAGTAAAGAGCTTGAAACACAGAACAAAACAAAGAATTCATGAACGTCCTCCTCCTACGATGCTAATTATTACATTGTTTAATAGCAGACAGTTGTCTGCAGGAATTATATGTGTGATTGCTTTAGTAGGCATGGTGGTGCATGCTACAAACAGTGAGGAAATAAAACAGCCTGTTTACCTAACTGGGAAAAATAATTCCATTGGTATTGGGCTCATATTATGGGGAATGTTTTCCCTGGCTGCATTTCTTTTCAGGGGGAGAGGAGAAGCAAGCTGGAAGGCATGGAAAGACAGATTTTCAGATAGTAAGATCTGATTAAACTGAATTTCCAATCAGCTAACAGGACACACTGCATCTTCAATGTGCTTATACCCGTTTGTAATGGGATATTGCTGTAAACAGTATTGAAATAAGAGTTATAAATAAGGACCCAAGGCATACTTTCTTTTTTCCAAGCACCGACATTGTGAATCCTACTTCTGCCCATTTGGGGGAGGGGGGAGGGAATCCATTGTCAGTTATAAATGAAATTTACTCACACTGTGTTAACATCGGTTCAATTTTTCCATCTACAAATTTGTAATTGATACTTATTTTAACCTGAATTCAGGGTAATTTAATATTGGGCAGAAAGATCAAGAAAAATGACAGTTCATTTGCTGGATAAAAGGAATGTGAATGCTTTTGTCATGAAAGAAAGGACAAAGAACCACAAAACATATTGTGATATGGAAATGACTTGTTAATTTTGTCTAAATTTGCATCTTTCTCTCTCTCTCTCTCTCTCTCTCTCTCTCTGTAGGTGGAGTCTTGCATAGCACAGTGTCTTTCACACACTTGTCTTCTTGTAAGGAGGCTTATTGATCTCCTTGATCAGGGTTCCTCAAACTTGGTGACTTGAAGATGTGTGGACTACAACTCCCAGAATTCCCCAGCCAACATGGGGAATTCTTGGAGTTGAAGTCCACACATCTTCAAATTGCCAAGGTTGAAGAACCCTGTCCTTGATGACAAAAAGGCGAAGAAAATAAGCTTGTACTCTAAAGGTTTTAAGGATAATTCAGAAACTAACTAACTGGTCTACAGAAGGTGAAATCTCCTTGTCTATGTTGTCTCCCCCCCCCCCCCCAGCAGAATGATTGTGTGTCACTCTTTAAAAAAATGTTAATGTTTAATCTTGGGGTTCAAGAAATGTAATAACTCTTGTGAAATAAATGTCCTAGCCTTCATTTTCTTAAGGGTCTGCTTTTCAAAGGACAATGGATTGGCCTAAAGAATGTCCAGGTGCAAGAAAATAGAGAAAACAATGTGTTGCCTATATGTTTAAGAAGCCTATGAGTGACCCACCTTTAAAATTCTGGGATTTTTAAGAAAGGCTTTGGCAGAGCTCTAAGACTGAGTTTCTGTGCAATGTCGGACTCTGTACATAACTCAGAAAAGCAGCCTGCTGACACACAAATATGGACAGAATGGCCATGAGTTGGCAGTAGTGCTCTATCTTCTCAATGACATCTCCAATTTGGGATGGAACCACTGTCGTATTTCTCCTAAAAAACTGCCCGTATCACACATTGTAAGAGTAATTGACATTGTTCCCCTACAAAATTGCCATCTAAATCTTGTCTAAAGTGAAATTCAAAGTAAATGTGTGGGTTCTTCATGAGGTAAAACCAAAAGCCAAAGAAATGTTGATAGAATTGGCATGCTCCAGGGGTTTCCTCCATCCCTAAACTTGAATGAGCAAAAGTTCGAAACAAAGCACATTGTTTCAGAGCTGCTTTGATGAAGGTGATGTTCTCATGTTCTTGGAGGTGGAAAATTATTCTGAGGTCATTTGGCAGTGGGCTGCTTTGAACTACAGCAAAAAACAAACAAAAAACCCCCCACCACATCTACTGGCTAGATATTAACAATAGAACTGATCATGCATTTAGTTGGATTTTAAAATCAGCTCTTCCAAGATCTTATTTCCCCCTTGTTTATATAGACTCGTCCACCTACCATTTCTCCTACCTCCCAATTTGCTGGCTGTTCACCTTATTGACTCTTTTAAAGTAGAGTGAAAAAAGGGGGGTGACTTACCTATGTACCTTATCCTAAAACCTTTTTTGTTGGTTCCATGGTCTGCTGACCATCGGAGAAACACTTCGTGACCAGTGCTTGTTATATTGAGAGAGGAGGTATAATCTCCGCTTAAGGAGATTAGCAATGGGCTGTGACTATTTGGTCCTTAATACCAGGGAACACATATGAGAAAAAAAGAAAGACCAAAATTAGAGAAATGTTAAATGTTTTTTCTTGGATAAGTAATCATTTAAATAATGCAATCAGTATATTGTAGCCATCTGTTCATAATATTAGTGAAAATTTTCATTAATTGGATGCAAAAATCACACTGTATTATTTCTGAAATGAGACAATGTAATATTACTTGATAAATAAATATTATGCATTCAATGTTGAATATCCTCTAGTTACCATCAAACACCTCAAGTATATCAAATTCTTTTTCTGTCTGGAAGAATTCAAAGTAAAGGCTGATATTGTAACCCTTTTCCACTGTAATGGTCCAAGCACACATTTGAAGGTTTGGATAGCTATCCGGATAGCCTGGGCTCAGTATCACTCCAGTTGAATCAAGGCGCAATTCATTTGCAGGGCATAATACTACAAAAAGAGAAAATGTGTTGTAAATAATTAAGGAACTGAAAAGATATTGAAAACATTCTCATTTTGGGACATTTTCAGCTTGGACATCAAACATTTCATCCCAAATATATCAAAACATGGATAAATCTCTGGAAAGGGGACAGAAGAAATGTATTCACATTGTTGTGTTTGATTTTGTGTATATTTGAGATATTCTTTTCTGAGAGGATGCCTCTTTATCCTAGTGTAACTTATTATGCATCAAATAAAGAAAGAGAAGCTAAACTCTTCCATATAGTTGTTGCTTCAGATAGGACAGGGATGCAGAAAGTATTGACTGTCAATATCCCTTTTGTGGCTTGTAAATCTACACTTTGGGGAATTTACCAGGCTTAAGGAACCATTTTACCCCTTAGAGTTCTTGTATTTCCCTCCCCTGCTAAAATGGTCCCTGGTCTCACACACTTTTTGAATGTGACCCTTGATACATTGTGCACCTCTTGAACTGACATAAAGTTTGCATGATGAATATAAATTCCATCTCTCAATCTCTTAATGACTTGAAAAAGACAGGTTTTCAACATGGATAGGCAGGTTAACTGCATAAGCCATATGTATATAGATGATTCCTCCTTCTCCTCCTCCTTGTCTTCCAAGAAGGTGGCTATGTGGGGACACTAGGCTGAGAGTCTCATATGCTTATAAGACACATGTATATCTACTGGGGCTGTGCAGAGAGAGAGGTGCTTCAGAACTTTTAGAAGAGTACACGAATCATCTCTTGTTTAATCATTAAAGCTAGTGTGTGTTTTATCAGCCCCTAGTATCTCTCTACCTATAAATGTAATGGAAGCCTTAATTAATTAATTGATTTAGGTGCTCCCAACTCCAGACTGACTCTGGCCAGTTCACAGTATAAGAACCAGATTAAAAAATGTACAGTCTACATAGAAAAGAGTAAACAAGATGGCAAATCCCGGGACAGCCAGGTCTTTAAGGTCCCCTAGAACACCACCAGGGTGGGAGCCACTCGGATCTCATGGGAAAGCTCAATGGAGAGGGCAGGCGCCACAACCCTTCATAAAGTCCCATACATTCAGTAGAATTTCCTTCCAGCCAAGCAAGTTGATCATTGATTAAGTGAGTGATTTGCCTGCTCTTTTTGTCTCTCTTCTTAGCATATGCTTAGTATGCTTTGTGTCAGAAAATAAATGGAGCTATTTCCAAGTCTGCCCAACAGACTTTTATTTTCTGTCTCTGGTATTGTTTTCTTTTCTCATTTTTAGACATGCCGGCATAATTTGAAGGGGAAAAGAGCAGGATTCATTGCCCCAGAAGTTATGTGTTGCTCTTTGTGAAATGATGTGCTATTCAAATACTTCAGTGACATATCTTAACTTTTTTTGTTGTTGTTATCCTTTGGGAATATAATAATTAACACCTGCTAAATAAATGGATTATAAACAATTGTTATAAGATGGGTACTTTAAAAAAGAAGTTCAGAGAAGGTGCAGACTTTGTAAAATAAGTAACCATTGAATAGCAAAGCCATTCACAACTAAATGGGACTTTTTAAAGAAGTAAACATTTGACAAATAGAGCCATATTTTCCTTTGGGGCTTAATTGAATGTTTGTCCCAACGCAGATAGAATAACACGTTTTTCTACCATCCCTAATATGATAACTGAAGAAAAACACCATATCAGCTCTAGACTGAAAGTCTATTGTCTTAACGCCACATGTTTGGTGAAATATGCAGCTGAAATTAAATAGTACTTCACTCTCTGATTTTTTTTTTTCCGTGTTGCACTTAGTTTCTATCCACTATAATGCTTCAGCTCTGCAATAGAGAAAGGTGAGGACGGCAGCAGCTTCCAGGTTGAGGGTGGGGGTAAAGGTAAAAAACGTCAAGTTGGTGGTCATGGTTGCATCACTGAAGCCCCCTTCCTTTATACATGTTTGTGATGTTGGTGCACATATCAAAGGACAAAGCTTTGACCATATGGTTGTGACCAATCTGGTGGTAAAAGTTTTGCCCCCATATAAGCCACATTCACTATCTAACCTATGAGACACTGCCACCCATCCCTCCCCATACATATGAACTGCTTAAAGTGCCCTTTCAAGAAAACATTCACAGCAAGCTGAATTGGCCCTGAGTGGTGACAGGGAGAAGACTCAATCAGAACTACCTGTGGTCCAGTAAACCAAATTGTCTCTATTCATTGACCATATGTCAAAGATAGAATGGCTAGCGTGCTGACCTAGTACGAGGGTATAAGTAACAATAAGGTCACATGGATGGGTTAATCTAAAACATTCCAACATCAGACTGTAATTTTCACTGTGTCTGCCTTTTTCTTTTGTCTTCTGTTTGCAATGTGGTAGGCCAAAGATATATAAACTCTGCTTCTGCTTTTAATCAGGGCTGTTCAGCTTTGCTGGGAGCCCAGGAGATACTGTTTATTGATTGCATGCTAATAAAATGATGTTTTCTCTTCGAAGTGATCTGGCTGCTTTTGGCGAGCCACGTTTTGGCCACAACACCATCTTCTTCACTTTTTTTAACCTCTCTACATATACCTCTGGGCAGAAGACTAAAATGAGAACAAAGTAGTATCTATTCTTTTATTAGGTAGAAAATAGGAATTGAGAAACTGATTATGACTTATCTTTAATTGAGTTGTAGGGGTGTGTCCTTAGCAATGTGTTTGAAAGGTCAATATTTCTAATAAAAGGAGTAGTAATTTCCAAGTTTCAGCAGTTTCAATTAAAGGTATGAAGAATGATGAATACCTATGAGTTCAAGAACCCTACATATTCAGTGACAATAAATTAAGTGCATTCTAACTTATTTTCGTTTAATAATGTAATTTTCTATGCAACTTTTGTATGTAATAAAATGCATTTAATAAAAAGATATTAGAAGATTTATGCTTAGAAAACTTCTGATCTACTCATAGTTATCTTATTTCTGACCCTAATCCTTATATTGGGTTCTGATTTGAGTTAACTCAAATTGTTTTTCTGAAAAATAATAATGGATTCAGCAAATGGAAACCTCCAATCTCCTTGCTTTTCCACTCAAGTATGGTATGGTATAGTGTATGTTATAGGATGGTACAAGATTGTAGAACATGAATAGTTGCTTTCCCCTGATGGACTATTTACTGTATTCATTTATTTACTTATTTATTTATTTAACTGATGCACTACTTTTCCTTTTTTAAGGAAAAATACAAATCCTCTTGGGAAGTTTTGGAAACCTGTTGCTAATCCCCCCCGCCCAAAGGCTGGTTATTGACAGACTCTGCTTTGATTGAGATAGATCAAGAGGCATCTGATATAAACAAGTTATTAAATGTACGGATTATCAAATGAACATAATTCCATGGAATGCACTGGAAAGAAAAGAAGGCTATATTATTTGTAACATAAAAAGATAAAGGAGAAACTTTAAAATTTCAATAAAATATTATTAAAAAAAAAAAAGATAAAGGAGAGCTAGTGCCAACCTAGAACATTTTGATTTGAATTTTATTTGCTGTCAGTGGGCTTAGCTGTGCTATTTTTCCTTAGACATAGCTCCTCCATTTCAAATACATGGATATTCATTTTTTACTATTTGTTAGACTTATATCCAGCCTTTCTTTCTTGAGGTCAAGATGGTTACTCCCTCCTCCAATTTCCCCCCACTGCAACTATGAGAAATAAGTTTGGCTGAAAAATAATGACTGCCCCAAAGTCATTCAGTGAGCTTTCATGTCTATGTGTGAGCTTGAATGTGGGTCTTCCCAGTCCTGGTCCAACATCTTAGCCACATGGTTGCTCAGTTGTTTAGTCACTTCTGACTCTTCATGTTTCAATGGACAGCTATTCACCAGGATTAGCTGTCAACAACTTTGAATTCTTGTAAATTCGTGCTTTGACGTCAGTAATTATAGCTGGCCATCTTGTCTTTTGTCAGCCATCTTTTTGATTGCCTTTAAATTTTCCAAACGACTTCTCAAAAGTGTCTTGGTTCTATAGTATATGTCCAAAATATTTAAGCTTTATCTTTATTATGAGTGCTCCAGTGAACAAATTGATTTTACTTGTCTACTATTTAATGATTTACTCTTTTCGCTGTTCAACAATTCTCTTCAACAGCACAGTTTTAAGGCACCAGTTTTTCATCATTCATCCTTTCTGATGGCCCAACTTTAATGGCCATATATTATAAGACCATGACTGCTGTACAACTCTTGTTGTCTTACCCATAGCATAGTGTATTTGTAAAGGAAATAAGAAGATAATGCACATAAACACTTTTTGAATAAATGCTTTCAGAAATGGTTCACATTTGCCCTCTGGATGTTCCTCAACTCCAAATCAAACCCAGTCAGTATCAGCATTTTATATATATATCCCTCCACTGGTGTGTATCAATGCTAAGTAAATATTACAAACAAGCATATCAAAGCAAGCAAATACATACTAAAAAGAAGTTTTTAAAAAAGAATTTAAAACCTTGGCAAGCAGGTGGTGTGCCATCCATCTGCAATCTCTCTCCTAGTCGACATGTCAGAATCTCATTACCAACTAATGTAAAACCTGGTAGACATTGGTACCTTATTATGTCCCCTGTGTGATAAAAAGGAGGCAAAGAGAAAAGATTATAGTTAAACAACAATTAATGGGAACTTTCAGCGTTCACAATAGCATTGATTAACGAAGCACGTTTCCCACCATATATAATGTTCAAATGGCCACTAGCACAAATAGCTTTCATTAGACAGAGGAAATGATGTGGC
Source organism: Python bivittatus (assembly GCF_059951505.1). Classification (NCBI taxonomy): domain Eukaryota; kingdom Metazoa; phylum Chordata; class Lepidosauria; order Squamata; family Pythonidae; genus Python; species Python bivittatus. Next base: position 16,849,249 of record NW_028277086.1, on the reverse strand, counting down.
AAATAAGCCACCTCATTTATCATTTCATGCCAGCTGTGCTATTAGTGGACTCACACGTTTGTATGCTTGTGACTATGTGGAGTTGAAAAGCTTTACATTTTGTTGCAGTTATGTCAGTAATTAAAAGGGAGCAACTAGTTCTCTTATTTCTACTACTAGTTTCAGAAATTATATATCTATATCTATAATGGCCATCAAGTCGGTGTCAGCTCTTAGCGACCACATATATAGATTTTCTCCATGAAAAGTCAGGCCCCGCAGACAATTGATTACATCAATTACATTAAATATTACTCATTTTTTTCTAAACACTTCCATACTCATGACCTTTGAACATTTCTAAGTACAGTAACCTTCTCTGGAAGATAGAGAGAGAGAGAAAGAGAGAGAGACAGACAGACAGACAGGCAGACAGACAGGCCGCCCCTATGGGGCCTGACTTTTGATACACTCTATATCTGTTAGTAAATGCCTTGTTATAATTAAAACTGAAGGAACTGAATACATGAATTGTCCTATAGATGTTACCATTAATTACTATGCATTAATTGATAGGGCAGCACAATGCATTAGAAAGAGCACATACAGCAAAACATTGCTTGAGTGAAACATCTTTTTTTAAAGTATTTAAGCAGCACATCCTCTGGAAATTTTGCACATCTATGAAGGCTCTGCACAACTGTCTGCACATATTTGTTTGAATAGCAGCTTTGCTTCATTGCTCTGAACAGAAAAGTTCTCTGTGCATATGAAAGCATGCACAGAGAATCAAGGAAAACCTTTTTTCAAGATTTCATTCAAGCAGTTAAATGTTCCAGAGGACATGGCTGCTTTCATGCTTCTAGGGAGACTGTTTCACACAAGGTTTAAGAAACACCCAATCTGAATTCCTTGTAGAACCTTGGTACTTGGCAGTATTTAGCAATATTCTATTTTCCACAATCTGAATATTTCTCTGTGAATTCTACTTTATCTCCAGCACCTTTAGAAAGAACACAATCTGAAACAACAATACACATATGCAGCAGGATCGTTTTATGAAATCTTTACAGCAGGTGAGCTTCTGATTGAACAAGCAAACTGATTTTAAAATGAAAATGGTCTTGAGCATTTAGCCAGGTAATGGACTTCAAATTGCCTCTGGCTGAACGTGCATGTCTCCTCCATCTGCACATATTGCTGTCTAGGATCATAGCCAAGCCCTGTTGGCCAGATGAAGAGTGCCACAGAGTGCAAAAGGGTTTACAACTGCAGTCAACTGAAGTATCTCAGTGGGACCATACAGCTATAAAGTACTGCTATGGCAGAAATAGGAAAGGCTACTTTGGATACACCTGGGGTATATGGGGATTTCAGAATAGGATGTTTGGTTGGACTTTTGTTAATGATAAAATCAGACTTGAAAAACTGAAATTACTTCAAAGTGTATAAACAATTTTAAAGTAGAAAATGTTTTTTCCATAAGCCAATTTAAGAACTAAGCTCTGTTAATTTTGGGAAAGAAAAAGATGAATGAATCAATCAGTCAATCAGTCTTAACATTTTGAATATCTATGTGGTTGATCTCCCCCAAGTTCTGCTGTGCTGCCTTATTGTGACCGGGGAGTGGGGAGGGAAGATGTTCCTGGGAGGGATGAGTGAAGAACATTGGGAGAGTACACCAAGAGTATATATTCCCAACAGAGTCATCCTATATTGGGCAGCAGTGATACAGGAATATGCTGGAGGCAGATGATCAATTTACTAACAACAGCAAAAGCATCAATTCATACTGCATGGAAGAAGGCAATGGTAAATCAGTCCTGGATTTTTATCGAGAAAACCACATGGATAAGAAATATAAAATGATGGACTTTGAAGAAGTAGGATAGGAAGAATATTGACACTTTTGAACTCTGGTGTTGGTGAAGACTCCTGAGAATACTGTGGACAGCCAAGAAAACAAACCAATGGATCATCAAACAAATCGACCCAGAGTTCTCACTTGAGACACAAATAAAAGGCTCAAATTATCTTATTTCAGAAACATTATGCAAAGGCCCAGCTCTCTGGAGAAGGCTCTAATACTGGGAAAGGTGGAAGGAAAGAGAAGAAGAGAATGACCAGCAGCAAGGTGGATGGACTTAGTTACAATGGTGATGGGTGCACCATTGGAATACCAAGTTAGGGATAGATTGTCATGGAAAAAATCTATGTGGTTGCTTGATGGCACATAATTAATCAAAATCAAACATGGCTGATTCTCTTTTTCCAGTCCCTCTAACCCAATCATTACTGTTTCTTCTTGTTCATTCTCCAAATATTGTGCACACTGATTTACTTATGGGCTCGTTTAAATATGTTTAGATGATTATTTCTTCCTTTCCCTATGTTTTGTCTCTTTTAAAATCATGACTTTTTTTCTACCAGTTAATCATTTTATTTTGTGCATGAGTACAGCCATTTTGACTCTAGCAACCAGACAAAAGAAAATTCAATTTGTATTAGTGTACAAAATTGGCATCTTATAACAAAGTATTACAGTGTGAGATACTTTTTTGATTTCCTCCATTTTAGCAGTTTTGGATGTGGGTGACGACTTGGAAAATGTCAGGCTCTTTTGTGGTTGCCTAAAATCCAGTGATTTAATTTTTTAAGCACAATTCTTACAGAGTCCTCTTATAGGAGGTTTTACTGAGATGAATGGCATGGGTTACAAAAAATCCAGCAACTGAACTATTGTCCATTTAGAATCAATATATTCTCTGTATATTAGGGCAGAGATACTCTGATTTTCTTTCTAACCGGCTTCCTATTAGCAAGGAGATGGATCTCTTCACTGATAATGATAAAGGTTGCAGCTAGTTGTTGTTTCCTTAATAGCCTCCTGAATTTTCTTGGCTTGGGGACCATCTCTTACAGACAACCATTTATCATGGGTATATGTTAAGAGTTTGGCTGTTCCATGATTTTATATGTAACTGCACAGAATCAGTGGAGCTACCTAGAGATATCCTAAAATAAATGTGAATACACACAGAGAGACACACTCATACAGACATACCCACAGATATTTAATATATATAATTTAAAAGATCAGATATCCAAAATCAGATTTTTCTGCTAGTCCTTTCTTTATCACTCAGCCGCCTCCTCCTTCCTCTTCATCCAGCCAGTCCATTCCACACTTATCTGGGGTTAAATTCTATTCTAGCCACTTAAGTTTATTCTGTGTCCCAATTTTGTCAAAATTGACAACCTTAACTTCCATGTAACTGAGTATCACTGACCATATGCAAGATGTCATCTTACATCTGTAGTTTTATTATATGTTATATATTTGCAGGTTTTGGAGATAACTCTGAATAAGCTGTTGTCTCCCACTTATGTATAGGTGTGACACATGCATTAGTGCAGACATATCAGGGAACTGATATAATTGTCAAGTTTTTCAATGTATTAAATTTCCTGAAGATGCTGTATTTAGGAGTGCTTACATCCCATGAAAATAAATCCAAGAAGATATAGAAAGGGTTTTTTTTAAAGATTGTAAAAATAACTTACTCATTATGACTTTACTAATAAATTTAGTTAAATAAAAATGAAGCCATGTTAATTATGGGAGATTCTACATTCCCCACTTAGATATATGGAAATGAACTTAAATATATGAGTATCCACATTCATGCTAAATATGTCACTTTTTGGAATTAAGTAGATGTTGTCTATGTAAATATTGACTTTACCTATTTCAAATTCCTCATCCTCAGTCAGAATTTCAGCATTTGGTATACCAGGTGGAGGCTGACAGACTCGAAGTTGATATGCTATGAAAGCAGCAGAAAACATTCTGGTTAATACACTGTTCCAGTTTACATTATAACAATAAGCACATTGGAATTGAAAAATAGATACAAGAAATTACAGGGAAATTAGCTTGCATCTAACACTGTTCACAAGTCTAGGACAAATTATTAGGTTCATGGATTTGTAGGGAACATGCACATGTATTTCATAACATGTATGACAAATACCTTTATTGATATTTGGTGACATATTTAACATTTATTGATAATGTTTAATTATCAATTATTAATTTAATTTAATTATAATTTATTGATAAATATATGCTAGATAATAGTACTGTTAATTAGATTCACAGCTTGTTAGTCTGAACAAAAATATCTGCCAAATATGTGCTTTTTAATGGCTATGTGAAACTTGGACCTCCATACTACATTAAATAGTATACCATCCATTATTATTAAAAAAACAACTACAGTATTTTATTTAAAAATACTACATTATATAGTTTGCAGTGAACAAAAGGTGGGATAAGATGTTCTTCAAAGAATTTTCCTTTCCCTGCTTCTTTCTGTTCTTGATCTATCCCTTAGAAACCAGTCTAGCTGTATATTATTATCTGTGGGTAATCTGCAGTTAGATTCACAGTCTAAGACTGGTAGAAATGTAATAATTCAAGTCTTAACCAAGGAGCTAAAAATTATTAAGTTAGTGTCTAAGAATATAGGCAGTTCCAAGCAGGGAGGTATTATTATTGGCCACACAGTCAGCCAGTTGTTTAGACTGGATTTGTTTACATTTGTTTAGATTTTTTTTTTTATCCTGCCTTCATTATTTTTATAAATAAGTCAAGGCAGTGAACATACCTAACACTCCTTCCTCTTCCTATTTTCCCCACAACAACAACCCTGTGAGGTGAGTTGGGCTGAGAGAGACTGACTGGTCCAAGTCATACAGCTGGCTTGGCATTTTGATCCACCTATCAAGTCCTTCCAAAGGACCTGGGATAGGCAGATATTGTTGTCTGATGGCACTAAAAGTATCATCACAGGATATAAGCTGTTCCAAGTAAAGCTGCCTTTTGCAATTGACTGATGGTGATTCTGTCAATGCCGATGGGCTTCAAGTGGCCCTCCAGATGTTTGGGATTGCCCCCAAGGTGCCTATTACTATTGGTACTATCTTTGCTTTCTTTTGCCACAGTCATTCTATTTCAGTTGGCAGATCTTTGTATTTTGTGATTTTCTCCAGTTCTTTCTCTTCTATTCTGTTGTCTCCAGGTACTGCAATGTCCACTATACAGAACTTTTTGTTATCATCACCATCACCATCACCATCATTTCCTGAGTACAAATTTTGCTCTGCTCTGTTATTAGGTTCTCATTACACCTCTTGCTATTCTTCTTATAAATCCTCATGTTTATTGTCATGCAATAATAGCTACCAATACTTTTTAATGTGCCATATTATTTAAACAACTCATCTAGTCCTCACACATTTCAATTTGTTTGTGAGAGTTAGAAAGCATGCCAATGTAGTGATCAAGCAGAAATTGTTTACCAATACAACTAGGAATATGTCCTTTGTGTTTATTATTATTATTTTTAAAAAATGAAGGTGAATACACACACACACATCCTTTAGATGTGTAGCACTAACCATGGTAACTAAGGACAAAGAAGCCGCTTGTTGTAAAATCACTGTGGAACTTTATTAAAATCTGATTTGAAGTGCTGTAGACAGATTCCAAAGCAGTGTTGCCACTGAACTGACCAATCTGAGGTGAATTTTGCTCAGGCCCATCCCTAAAAAGGAAGGAAGGAAGGAAGGAAGGAAGGAAGGAAGGAAGGAAGGAAGGAAGGAAGGAAGGAAGGAAGGAAGGAAGGAAGGAAGGAAGGAAGGAAGGAAGGAAGGAAGGAAGGAAGGAAAACCAATTCCACAGTTAAATATATTTCTTACCAGCTGCTTTAAGTAAGAATTCAAGGTGCATCAGCAGTGAAATGAAAGCAAGAAAGAGTGAGAAAACAAGCATTTCTACCAACTAATCCACAAGGGATTAAATTCATAGACAGCATCTGTTCTCCATTACATTACTTTTCTTTTTCTTACAATGGAACTTGAGTTGAATAACTATAACAAAATGTACAGATGTACATCAACAGATGTGCAGAAGCAGTTCCTGGAAAACACGACGAGCTTGTATGCAGTCCAGATAAATAAAATAAGTAAAGCATCATAAAAGGCAAACAGCATAGACCAAAACCACCCTCTCTTGCATTTTTTAAATAGCTAAAATAAAGTTCCAGTCATTATTTTTCTTCATACATTTTTTTCTGTTAACCTTGACATATTTGGTGGGACAATTACTTTCTCATTTTGCTCTGGCTACTCTGTCTTGAAGTCTGTAAGATGGGAAATGTGATACTTTCCCCCTTGTTGTTTCAAAGATGGCATTTATAGTAATTTGAACTTTTCATATCATTTTCCATTATGTGATGTGATACATGACATAATCTGCATATAGCACATTCTAGAATTCATGAGTTTCTGTCCAATATATTTTACAGATGTTTAATATTCTGAAAACAATGCTTATAGAGCTGTCAGACTCTTCCTTTCACATGAAGGTACAATGCACGGTAGTACAAATGCTAACTTTAGGTCACAGCCATATACCTTGTAGTTATATTCAAAAATAACATTATAATCCTGTTATAATTATGAGTCTAAGATGATCTAGCAGATTTTTTATCAATTCAGTGCTGGATATAAGTCTATCCATTTATCCTTGAAATGTTCTTCTCCTTTGCTGAATGTATTTCCTTAAAAATAAAATAAAGGAGGACAAAGATTTTCACCAAATCCTACTTATTTGTTATAGAAAGAAACAAATGGATGCAGCTATTCTATTCTACTCTAGTCTTTTTAAATGTACTTTTGAAAATATGAAAACGAACGTTATTTTGATTTAAATACTGCTGGAACAATTGATTCCAAACAAGACATTTACAGAAAATAAAATGTGTTGGATGGATTCACTAGTACATAAGAGAACTATCTTATCTAGTCTAATATCTTATTTTCCCAGTGACTAACAAAATAACTCTGGGAAACCTCAAAAGAAGCATGTCAAAGAGGTCTACCATTAATTTAGCCATCTTTTCAAATCTGTCTGAACCAATGGCAAACTAGACATGTTTTACTAAATTCCAGAAATTGATTATGCCTTTAGTTTAAATATTGTTTAAATAAATCTCTTTTACTTTCTGTAACATTGACATGTTTACAGGCACAAGTCTGTTCTATGTTTGTTCCATAAACGTTTTAGTAGATATTTTGTAAATACTTCTTTACAATTTAGCATTTATATTTTGTATGCATTTTAATCAGAAAACTGCACTGCAAAATCTCCACATTAAATAATTGAATTTCAATTGTTTAGGAGGTTGCACCTCTGTTGGTTCATATTGAAAGGCAAACAAAAGCTTTATCATTTAATTTATGAGAAAAATAATAGCTTTTCTCTATCCCTTTTATTCCAGTAGTAATGTATGGCTGTGAGAGCTGGACCATAAAGAAGGCTGAGCGCCGAAGAATTGATGCCTTTGAACTGTGGTGCTGGAGAAGACTCTTGAGAGTCCCCTGGACTGCTAGGAGGTCAAACCAGTCAATCTTAAAGGAAATCAACCCTGACTGCTCATTGGAAGGATTGATAATGAAGCTCAAGCTCAGATACTTTGGTCACCTAATGCGAAGAGAGGACTCTTTGGAAAAGACCCTGATGCTGGGAAAGATTGAAGGCAAAAGGAGAAGAGGATGGCAGAGGATGAGATGGTTAGATAGCATCACTGAAGCAATGAGCATGAAACTGAGCAAACTCAGGGAGGCAGTGAAGGACAGGAAGGCCTGGCGCAATATGGTTCATGGGGTCACGAAGAGTCGGACACGACTTAACGACTAAACAACAAAAATCCCTTTTATACCTTACTCATGCATACTTTTATAAATCTTAATCACGTCCTCCCTTACAACCTTTTTTTTTCGTACTTTAAAAATGCCAGCTTTTTTTCTGATATTTTAATAGCCAAATCAATTAGGTTTTAGTTTTTTACAATGTTTTCAGCTCTGGAAACTTCCAGTTCAATATTTCAGTGACTAGTCCACAGAGTTTTATATACACTTAGCTCTGCCCAGTAGAGTTACGATATTCAGGAATGTGTTGTGCTGTTCCATCTGTTGTGCCTCAAATTCAGAATTGGATACTTATGCAAAAATAGGCCAAAGGTTTCCAAATAAGCTTTCTGGATATACCTTAATTATAAAAGTCTAAGCTACTGGACTTAAGGTTGAGTGAACTTCAATGAGGTTGATTATACATGCCTGATTATTGTGTGCATCAGTTCCACTGAATATCCTCCTTTTTTTTTTTTTAACCTCCTCTAAAGTCAGTTGAAAGTTTGTAATAATAAATCTATGGTGGCCTGTTAATATTCCAATTATTAAAAATCATTATTCTTAACTGAACAAATTCATATATATATATATATATATATATATATATATATATGTGTGTGTGTGTGTGTGTGTGTGTGTGTGTATGTACATATACACACACACACGCACACGCACACACACATACATACATACATAGCCATTGGGATAAAGTTTGGAGTATCTTTTATTTCATACATTTGAAATAAGAAAATGTTTGGCATATTATATTTTAAACATCTGCACACTGCAGAAAGAATTCCAATTTTTCAACATGTCAAATGTGTAAGAAATATATAAATAAATGTGAATTTAGATTGAGAAATAAATATTTGTTTCAACCTTACATGTGTTCTATCCCAAGTAAGTAGAACTATGTTCAGTAATCCTGTATTAATAGATTTGGTCCTTTGAACATAAACTTAAAGAATTCATCATCTACCTTATATAAACATGTGATTCCAGTAATATATTTTTCAGGGACACTGTTATCTACCATGTAGCAGATCTTAGTGTTCTTTAACTGCTATAGTGAACAATATTAATACTGAGTTTGTTGTTGACTAATTGGGACAATTTCTATACCACACGAGAATGGTAAAACAGTGCTTAAATCAATACATCTGAGCTGTTAAAACAGTTAAAACAGTAATTTGCATTTAGTAATTTTGCTTGTTCCTATGCATAATATATTGCAGAGTAAAGAGAATATGGTAATTTCTGCTTACCAAACTGTTATAAAATCATATATTGGTTCTGTCTGAAGAACAGTGAAATTGATATAAATTCCATTTCCTGGTGGTACTCTTACTAGCCAAAAGCAGTCTTGAAAATTTGGATATTCATCAGGGTATCCAGGTGAATATATTGTACCATTCATAGCAGTTATGTTTCCTCCACAAAGAGCTAAGGAAGGAAGTTAAGTGTAAGAATATCATAATGTTTATGAATACACACACACACACACACACAATCACATTTTTATTGCTTTAATATAAAAAGAAAGAACCAAACCAAACCACAAATGACCCTAAATACAGACAGAACTGACCTCCACCCCAGAACACATATTATGGATTAAAAAAAAATACAGTCTGATTTTTAAAACTACAACTGTACCTTGACTGCACAAAATAATATTAAATGTTCCATTACACTGAGAAATTTTCATCAGGAAGAACATCAGAAATTGTTCATCAAGGGGAAGTGAACATGTATCATCAATCAAAGATTGCAGTTCTAGAGCCACAAAGTCTTTTCAACTTCGAAGAACAATTTTTTTTATCTGCACCCCATGCTCAGTAAATCCATGTTTTACTTACAGTGATATATTTTGGTATATAATTCAAAAGTACATTCTTATTTTTAACCATTTTGATCTTTGTAATTCCATATTAACCAATATACTGTATATGCATTAAATCAAAATGTAGAAAGAAAAAGAAAAGAAAAGAAAAGAAAAGAAAAGAAAAGAAAAGAAAAGAAAAGAAAAGAAAAGAAAAGAAAAGAAAAGAATAAACCTTCTGCCATGACAGGAACTAGCAGCACATGCAACATAATGAAGTTACAATTCATAAAGCTGCTTCCGATGCCAACCTCAGTCTGACTAAAATTGCTACAGTATGTTTGCAGGGGGAATATTAATATTAAACCATGTAGCTGGCTTACAGCACATAACAAAATGTAACATGAATCTTTAATATTGGGCATGCCACAAGTCTAGTGCAGAACTAATGAATCCGATTTGTAATCAATCAGAGATCAGATCTTGAAATAGTTGCTGTTTCCCTGAAGCAATTTTCTTTTCATTTCTATGGATATCATTTTGTTTCTCAACAGTCAAACTACTATGTGGATCCCTGTCCTACTTTCAATCTCTTGATGATGCCGGTCTTTTGAAAGACTGAATTTGAATCAAATTATTTGAGCTTTTAGTAGACAATACTGTGAGAAAGAAAACAAAATGTAAGAACTAGTATGTATCTACTGAAAACATACCTTCACACCTTGGAAGAGGATGGTTCCAGTTACGACTGATCCCATGAAGGCAAGTAAGAGCTGAGTTTCCAATTAAAGTGTATCCAAGAAAACACTCGAATGAAACAGTTTGTCCTACAGTAAAGTCGGTCCCAATCACGAAGCCATTGCGAAAGGGACGTGGGTCAGGACAACTTTGCAACTGATAGGCTAAAAAAAAAAAAAAAAAGTCAGTATACCACAGACAAGAAAAGTCTTTCTTGAGAAATAATTAAATATTTGAAGCACTCCTCTCTCTCTGTGCTGTTGTTTCTAACACATCAACCTATGAATCATATAACCATATTGTATTCCTAATCCCAACTCTTCATACTTTTTTTTAACATTGGAGGGAAGTTGTGGAATTGAAGACATCTCACTTGTCCATCTTTTTCACTGCAGAGGATTGAACTGAATGTTTTTTTTTCTCAAAGTGAGATTAGATCAACCTCTAGCCACTGCAGTGACCATTCTATGCTACATAATACTATCTAAATGAATGTATTTGTTCCTCCTTTTTCAATCCCAGCAGCTGGAAACACCCGGCTGACCTTGTCACAGCTTGAAGTTATGAAGCGTTGGGCCTGGTCAATATTTAGCCAAGAGAACAGGACTACAGACAAGATGGGAAGCTGAAAAGTGTCAAGGGAAAGGTAATGGCAAATAATTTTGGCCTTGTTATAAAGAAAACTGCATGGTTGTCCATATAGCCAGTCTTAACTCCAAGGCTTTGCTATCCTCTTTTAATTTTCATTCAAATTTAATGAAGGTTTTGACATTTGTTCCCTTTGAATTTCTGGTTACACTCCATATTATTTTCTGAAACTGCTTCTAGTTCCAAAGTCATCTGCTACCTATGTATTACCTTTCATTAGCATCTGGTACAAACCACAAGGCTGAAAAAGTAAAGAAATGTATGTTGCAAGGTCATGACCCAGAGCTCAGGCTGACACTGCAATATTTCTATTTGGTTTTAAATGTGACGGTGGATATTTTAAATTGTTCTGTTTTTATTTTTTTAGCCTTTCGGAAGGCCATTAAGAGCTGGGATAGGATAGGATAGGATAGGATAGGATAGGATAGGATAGGATAGGATAGGATAGGATGGGATGGGATGGGATGGGATGGGATGGGATGGGATGGGATGGGATGGGATGGGATAAGAAAGAAAGAAAGAAAGAAAGAAAGAAAGAAAGAAAGAAAGAAAGAAAGAAAGAAAGAAAGAAAGAAAGAAAGAGAGAAAATGGAATGGAATGGAATGGAATGAAATGGAATGAGGATAATTGGAGCTTGCTGCGGGGCATCCCAAGGGGATGATTAAGGTGTAGGGTTTTTGTTTTATCATTTTACTGTTTTGTTGTTTTATGGTTGTTTCATAGTTATCATTCTGATTGTTACTGTGGGCCGCCCAGAACTGTTTAAGATGGCTAGCCATATAAATCTTTTAAATAAAATACATAAATACATAAATAAAATTCTATGTAAACTGCCAAAACTCATTTTAATTTCAGTGGGGTATAAATGTATTTAACAAATCATAATAAATAAATATACTTGTGGTTGTTTGCCCCCCTTGCCAGTCCCCCCCCCCCAACACCTATGCATTGTTTGAAAGAAGCTCTTTGGGCTTACATATTAATCATGAATTGAATTCAATGGCAGGTACAGCACATTTCAACTTATCTATGGGAAATATCCAGTTAATCTCACCTACTGAAATCATCTATTTTCATAGTGTCCAGGAGAACCCCCAACTTTTAAGAACAACACTCAGGAGAAAACAGGATGAATATTCCATAGAAACTGTTCTTTTGAATGGAGAGGTTTTTCCACTAGCTCAACCCTACCATTGAATAGTTTTGTGTCTTTCTGTGATTATATGCTCCCAAACTTAAACAGTGGATCTAATTACTATGAGAAATAATTAGTAAGTAACATTGTAGATCACTTCAAGCACAAATGAGACTGCAATCTGTTGATAATGCTATAATTTGGGATAATGGACTTAATGGTCTATTTTATTCCACTCTACTCTACTCTACTCTACGCTACTCTACTCTACTCTACTCTACTCTACTCTACTCTACTCTACTCTACATTTTATTCTGTGATTCCTCAAATAAAATCATTGTGAACCAAACTACAACAAACCATTCTTTATATTTCCACCAAAATAATAATAATAATAATAATAATAATAAAAAGTTGTTTTCAATAATGTGCTTTGCGTTATAACATTATACAATAGGTAAATGTAATCACACACCTTGATACACAATATGAAATCCTTGTTTGTTCTGAGAATAATCACTGTGAAAATATAAGCTGGTTTCATGTGTGGTACTGAAAAGGGAAGAAGGTAGCTGAGGACCACTGAGTCTACCAATGGCAGTGCTAACATCGGTTGATCCACTTCTAACTTCCAAATAATCATGGATTGTCTCTGTTGAAAAGTTCACAAATTGCAAGTGCACACCTGAAAATATTGTGTAAGAAATAAACAGGATAAAATCTAAACGTTGTATAGTGCTTCTATATTAATACTATAATTCAGGAAGATGCTGTACTATTAGACTAGACTACCAAAGAGATCCTCTGTTTTCAACATATGATACTTTATTCTCAAAAATGTCAAAGTCTCAGGAAACCAATATGATTTAAACTACAGGAGCTCTACAATAATCCAGTTAATTGCGGGGGGGGGGGGGGGAGGGAAATCACAATGTAACCACCACAGCAATTGTAGTTTATCAGGGAGCCAAGATTCATTGAAAAGACAGGATCTCTTCTTCACTGCAGTTGAAATGATATCGGAGATGTTTGTAGGCCAAGAAGCCCAAGGATTTTTCATCCTCACAGAAAGACAGTATTTGTGTTAGCATCTAGGATAAACTTCTTTTCTAAAAAAAATTAATTAATTAAGGAGTTTTATTTCTTTATTTAAAAACCTTTATACCCTCATTTTTCTTCTAGGAATGCACTGTGACAAACGCTACTATTATCACCACTACTATATTGCTTCCACTACTAACAACAATTTGACAATTAAAAACTGTAAACATGGATAGTTGCATACAAAACCTGCGCATGAAAAGGACATAAAAACAGTTAAAATAACTAATAAAAAGGGATTTTTTAAAAAAGAAAAACAAATTAAACTGCAAACCAAAGGCATTTCTAAAAAGGCAGCTTTCAGAACGTTAATCACAAGGAAGAGAAACGGGCTTACTTTGGGAATCAAGAATCTTGGTACAGCCCCCCAGAGACCTCTTCCTTAGATACAGAGATTATTAAGACATTCAAAAACACTTCTGAAGATGATTTTAATAGTCAGACAAATTTATACAGAAGAAGGTTGTCCAGATTTTGTTTCAAAATGTAAAGGTAATAACTAACATTTGGCAAGGAAACTTCTGTAAACACTTCAATATATCGCCTGTGATCAAACAATCAAACTATTGCATTCTATGTCACCTGTAGTGTTCAAACAATCATAATGGGAATTCCTGTGAAGAACACTTTGCATTAATCTGGACATGAGGTACCTAAATCATGTATAACCCTTTAGAGTTCTGAGTTCTTAAGAAATGGGCAGAATTAATCCAAATGAGGCTAAAACTCTTCTTCCTGATGTCAGGTCCTGGGCCCCGAAGCTCCAAGCCAGAGCCAAACTATTCCCACAAAATTACCCTATTAAATGTGTCTCACCCAAGAAGTTGTCAGAATTAGACAGCAAGACAGAGAAAAGAAGCATTGGCCCTGGTCTAAAGATTGTAAAATAAGACAATTTTTATGCAACTTTGAAATAGTATAAAAACAAAATAATGTTAAATCTTGTTTTCATTAGAAATATAATTCAAGTTCATTGAGTAGCTCCAGCAGATAGCAGCGTATGGATTTTAATAAATGTTTAGCTAAAGAACTTGTCAATTTAATTACTGAAAAATGGAGGATAATCCTACAATTATTCTTCTTCAATTCTTTTTGAAGCTATGTTATAGAGACTCCTTTCAATACTAGAAACAGACTCACCAATAGCTTCCCAAGTAAAATAAATTACAACTTTGATCAACAATGATGCCTCATATTTTAAATTATATACTTTTTCTGCTTCATTTTATGTACCATAGGAAACATCTAGGGCTGGTGCCCATGAATACATAGGATACTCAAGCTGTTATTTACTTTAAAAGAAAAAAAAATTACACAATTACTGCTCGCTTGAAAAATGTTATATTACATACCTTTTGGTCCTTGTTCACTTTATTGTAACTGAATCAGGCCCATGTAAGCCAAAGATTGCAAACTCAGTTGCCATAAGTGCCACATGAGAACTAATCCAACAGCCTGAAGACCTCATTACTGAAGCCCACACTCACCAACACAAAGAAATGAAAAGCCTCATGGCATGCCACCAAACATAAATATATCAAATTAAAACAAAACAGAACAGAACAAAAATCCTGTAATGTGAAACAGTGCCATAAGCAATGTTTCATTTTCTTGGAGCTTTGCACCTTCAGAAACACGCCATTCATCAAATGTATCTGATTTTGAAAGTTCACAACTTGTCCATACCCCTTGCCATGGCCACTACAACTGCTGCCTGCCATCAGCAGCAAGCCATAAACCCCAGATACCCACAGGCTCATCCAACCTAGGATGACACCCTCCCTTCTAAGATCCAAGTTATGTTCACGAGGCAGCAGAAGAAGAGCACCCTGCCTGCAGCTGAAATGGCACACCAAAGTAGGGTGAGGAACATACCTGCCCTAGTGCACCCAAACGGAGCACCAAGACATGCACTTCTCTCAGCCCCCCAGAAGATCCACATCACCCAGCTGAGATCAGCAATCCCCTGCCCCATCCTCAGCAGCTGCTTCCCTGCTGTACTCACAAGTTAGGCATCGTCCATGGACTATGAGTGTGGGGCCCTGATTTAGGTGTGAATCAACCTTTACTCCAGTTTGCATTCCAGTCTACTTAAATAGACCTCCTCTTTTTCAAGTCAAGTATTTCATTCTTGTTTATTTTTCTTTTCCTTTATCATTGTCTTATGTGTATATTGATTTTCATAACTTTGGCATATTTCATTTAACAGCCAAGAGCAACCTTTATCTGTTAGGCACAGTACGCTCTACAGGATTCTTCATAAACTGATGTAAAAGGTCTAAAATTCTTCCATTCAAATGCAATATATGTCTGCCTTTGTTGGCTCCCTAAGAATATCATACTCTACCATATTGTCTAATCTTGTTGTTGTTGTTCAGTCGTTAAGTCGTGTCCAACTCTACGTGACCCCATGAACCATATTGCGCCAGGCCTTCCTGTCCTTCAGTGCCTCCCTCAGTTTGCTCAGTTTTTGTCTAATCTACAACTCACTTTTTTCTTTTTTTTTAATCCTTTTGACATGTTCTCATATTAACAACAGTATGTACTTTAGAAGACATGACTCATGTTGTTGTTGCTTTTTTTTTTTTTTTAATTAGTGGAAATTTTTGGCAGTGATATTTACCTCTAGCTGAATTCACCTTCAAGATGAAGTCCATGTTTTGTAAATTCCTTAATTTCTCCTTTTATAAGAGTTTTATTATTGCATCTGCAAATCTAAGTTGCATAAATGAATGCATTTTTTTGTCTCTTGCTCTCATCCAAAGCTATTATTTTCCAAATTGCTACAATTTTGTGTTGACTTGTGCACAAAACCCTACATGCTGAGCTCCACTAAAGCTGTATGTGATGAGGTGTTACCAATGTTACATTACTGTTCTGAACATAGACTTTGGAGAAGTCTAACATTCAGCAGTACAGCACATTTTACATTAAAAAAAAAACCAGCTGTCTACTAATTTATGAAACTTAGGTAGCATGTCTTAATACTTGTTACCAGAAATTGACTGTGGAAAGGGGCTATCGTTTTTCTGTCTTGGCTTGAGAGTTATCTAAGTCAGTTTCTCAATGTTGGTTACTTTAAGATGTATGGACTTGCTGACTGGGGGATTCTGGGAGTTGAAGTCCATACATTTTAAAATAGCCAAGGTTGAGAAACTCTGATCTAAGTGTATCTAGTTGTCAGATAATAGATGGTCTTTTGGGTTAATCCAGTAGGACTTTTCCTATGTTCAAAATGTTCCACCTTCAGAAACACCTAGGTATGACTGTTAGGGAAGACTCCTCTGAAACCCTGAAAAACTTCTTCCAATGAATACACAAAAGATATAGCTGCATGGTCCAAACAATTTTAGGAGAAAGGCATTTTCCTACATGTCAGCCACGCTTGGAGAGAAGTCAAGAGAGAGAGAGCCAGTTAGGTTTAGTGGTTAAGGCACCAGGTTAGAAACCAGAAGACCATGAGTTCTAGCCCCACCTTAGACATGAAAGCCAGCTGGATGACTTTGGGCTAGTCACTCTTTCTCAGCCCAACTCACCTCATGGGGTTGCTGTTGTGGGGAAAACAGGAGGAGGAAGGAGTATTTGGTATGTTCTCCACTTTGAGTTATTTATAAAAATAAGAAATCTAAAAAAAAAAAAAGACCTAACTTTGTAAATGAAGAATACTTGCTATGCATACTTTTTAAAAGAGGAACATATTTAGTAGGGCTTCACTTCTGCTAAGTGGAACTAAATGAAATAAGACATACCAAACCCAACAGGCAGCTTGATAGTCCACGTGCAATCTAAGCTGCTGGGATAATTTCCAGGGAATCCTGGGCTAAGGATCACACCACTGAAGTCTGACATGGAACCACCACACTGTGCTACAAATGAGAGAGAAACACAAAAGGGTCATTTTAACCAAGTTCTCTTTTCTTAGCTTCTAAAGCAGTGTTTCTCAGCCTTGGCCATTTTGAGATGTGTGGACTTCAACTCCCAGAATTCCCCAGCCAGCCATGCTGGCTGGGGAATTCTGGGAGTTAAAGTCCACGCATCTCAAAATGGCCAAGGTTGAAAAACACTGCTCTAAAGAAATACAGAAATTAAATGTTTTTCCCCCCTGTTAGGCAATTATCCACATTAACACTGTTCATTCAGGTGACTGAGAACAGCAGCATCTACAGCTTCTTGTTCTTTTTATCAAAATTGGTCCACAAGTTCCACCCCTCCTGAACATGTGTGCAAAGTCATCACACATGCAGAAAAGGAGCAGGGCTTGTCGTGTAATGCCGCAATTCAGCTTTCACCAGAACCAGCAAGCAACAACCTAGTATCGCTATTATCCAAATGGGGTTACAATCCCCTCATTGTGCTTCTGACAATCTCAAAATTTGGAGAAATAAAATCATAGTTAAAGAAACAACAGTTATACTGAAATCAATCAGGAGGAATGAGAAATGTCAAAGTCACATCACGTTGTGAGTTTGGGGAAAGAGGATAGGGTAGGGTGTAGAAAATGGAATAAGTGAGGGAAAATGTGGTTGGAATACTGAACAGAGCTCTCCATACTCTTTATTACATTATAAACTCCCTTTGCATTTCATAATATATAAAGCTAGAGTGACCACATTTTTTTAAACAGAATGTACTGTATTTCTCAATAATATATTCATTATTATTGACCTACTTATCTTCGGGAAAAATGTAACTATTTGGGCACGTTTTAATGCAATGCATTATGAACACTTGTTCTGGCTTTAGCACAGGTCTGCTTTCTTTCTTTTGCTTTATTTTTATGTCACCATTTAAGCTACTCAATTCTCCTTTGAGTTTTATGGCTGATTTAAATAGTAGTAGCCATCTGCTTCATTAGATCTGCAGCAGAATGGTGTCCCCTGGCTTAGCATCTAATACCAGGGGTTGCACAGAGGATGGTCAACAATGTTTAAACAATGGGCACGTGTTGTATACATTGTGGGCACTTAAGAAGGGATGGGACTTTGTTGCCCTGGTCATCCCCATTCTGTTCACATCATGGAACTCCCTCATGGATCCATCCCTCCACCAAGACACCTTAAAACTCACAAATAAAGCTCCAATACATGTTTAGTTTCTCATATCCTTTTTTTAGCTTATCTATGAAAGATATACCTAAGCAAATTGGAATAGGATAATTCCATCTTCTTACTGGTCCAGGCATACAGGTGATATGTGAATGCCCCTATAAAATGACAAAACATTTTAAAATTATCGAGTTAACGATCAGTTCTATGCTACACTTTATTATGCATAACAGTAAAATGGTATCACAGCTTGCATCCTCTGATGTAAACCTGGGAGCCAAACTGGCTGGCAAGGTATCATCAGCATGGCCATTTATGGTCTGGTTTGGCCACAGCAAGATTAGCAAGTCATTGGCACAAAAAACCCTCCCTTGGCTCCCTGATATGCTTGCCAATCCCTGGCCTCCTGGCTAGGGAGCTGATGGCATAGATAATGTTACTTTACTACATTTTAACATGTATGCCAAATGGCAAAGGACAAAGACCAGTTATGGCACAGAACTGATGGAATATGGCAAGTTTGGCATAATAATGTGGATATAATGGGTAATGTCTTCTTATTTATCACATGGGCAGCAGATCAGATGTTCTTCTTTGAATCAGAGAAGGAAGGTCTTTAGATTCCAAATTATATTTTCATTCAGGGATCTGGAAACAACAGTTATGCAGTGTTCATCCATTAGAAACACACACACACATACACAAACATACCTATAACTAATGATGATGGAAAGGTTCCAACAAATAAAGCCAAACTCTTAGTGAATACTTTGGACATACTGATGTCTTTATCTTGGTGACAAACAGAAATTGTTTGGCATAGATAGATAGATAGATAGATAGATAGATAGATAGATAGATAGATAGATAGATAGATAGATAGATAGATAGATGCAATGCCAAACCCAATAAATATAAAAATAAAACCATTTTAGTGGGACTGTAATTTCTCTTCCCCCTGCAGCTGTAACCCATATACTGTACTCATCCCTGATTTTTCCTAAATTATTATTGATATTCCCAAAGATTCATGATGCAGCAAGAGGGAGTTCCTTAAAAAAGCCCTTTCTATGAGTAGGCAACCCCTCACAAATCATGGGTTCTATATTTCAAAGGAGTTTCTAAGATGAAAATAGTACATTGCAGAAACTCAATCTTTATCAAATTGTATGTTTTTTCCCTTTAAATAATGGTTTTATTTTTCTGGCTAGATTATAAAAATTCTTATTAAAAAAAAACAATAATATCTTAGTTAGGAATGAATAATACATAGGAGTTTGAAAAAGAAAAAAATCTACCTGGAGAGAATATCCTTGGTCACACTGGAAGGAAACCACATCTCCCACCATATACCTGTCTCCAATCTTAATTCCACTATTTGGGGTCTGGGGTTCAGGGCAGGAGTCCAAACCTATAGCTGTGGAAAGTTAAAAAACTTAACAATGACAAAATAAATTTATCCTTTTTTATACAGATTCTGACATACATGCAGGACATTATCAAAGTCCCCTTGCTGAAGGAGATTTAAATCAGGAACACAACAATATAGCATTTTTGAAAACTGTCTACCTTCCAGAAATACTGGAATACTTTTCTTCACAAGTCTTAAATGTTGGACAGATGATTCTATGAGAAGAGTTTTAGGATGAAATGAGCAGATTTCAAACATACTGGACTCATTTCTCTTTCTGAGACTTCCAAAATGCATCAACAAAAGCCAAGTGCATGATAATGCCTTTGGAAAGAGAAGAAGGCCAGACACAGAATGATGGACAAGGAAGAAAACTAATTACCTTCTGTATCTAAACTACAGTTCAGATATAAATTTTTATTTAATTTTCTACAGATTAGGGGTTCCAAGAGGAAAAAGAATTAACTGCTGGTGGGTCTCACCAATGACAGCGCATGAAATTCAGAACATGCTCTAATCTTTGCTGGAGTTTAATATTGCTGGGAAGGTATGAAATGATGCCCTGTGCAGGAACTCACCAACATACATAACAGTGGAGACAAAGTACAAGTGTAAGTCCATCTCCAATAATAAACAGAGGCTCTACATTTCAGGAGCTCATTGTGCATAATGATCTAAGTGTGGTGATAATGAAAGCTGAATGCACGGCTAGGAATCCATGAATTATTTGGCTTGGCAAGAGAGTTATAAAATACGGTTTCTCTTGGTTATAGAGAAAATTTCTACCCATTTCTTGTTTAAAAGAAAAAAGAAAACTTCCTCCTAGGAAGGAAATACATGTATTTCTAAAATCCACATGTTACATGGAAAAACTTTCATTGAGCTACACAAAGTATTTTTATATTATCATGGTCAAAGTCCTTTGCATGTAAGCTGAGCAGTACACAGACATTTAAAACACAGTAAGGAATCATGCAACTTCAAGTATTAAAAACGAAGCAGAACAAGAAAAAGCTTTTCAAAACTCCAAGCCAAATAAAGCCTGGGCAGTCAACAAGTAGCTTCAGAAGCCAAAAGCTTTCCAAAATAAATAGATTTTACAACCTTTCCAAAAGGCTGGAAGAGAAGAAGAGTTTTCATGTCAACAGAAAGCTCACTCCAAAGCTTTGGAGCAACTGTAGTCAAAGTCTGATATTTGGCTGTTGACAATTTGTCTCATATAATGCTGAAAGGGATCTAAACATTTTCCCATAACTGGGACTGAGTCTTACAGGAAGAGCTGGTCTCTTGAGGACCTCAGGCTAAGACCCTAACATTAAAGTCAGAAACAAAAAAGGGGTACTCTGACACTCACAGATAGCCAGTGTGTTGACTTCCACACTAGCTACAGATATTCTTCCCTTTAATAACCATAAAAAAACCCAGCTGGTCCTACCATTAGGATCAGGATAAGGCATCTGTTCATCTTTCTAACACAGAAAGATAGACGGGCTTGTCCAGTTGGGGATGAGCTCTATATGTCATGCAATCTTTCTAATCACTGATATTAACTGTACAGTTCCATAAAGTTTGTTTTTCAAACTGATATGGACAGTTCATGTTTATTTTTATATATCAAACTTATATGCCACCCATCTCACAAAAAGTGACTCTGGGTGGCATATATAATTTATTGTTTAAAAAACAGGAACGGCATATGCTCAGTGTAGAATCCAGTTAATCTTGCTACTTTCATTTGTAAACTCTGTAAATGTTTCTATATATACACATAGACACATACACAATATATAAATGGAGAGGGGAGTATATGCATGCTGTTTTATACTTGCCCCTTTCTCTCAAATCTATGGAACAAGATAACTTTAGATTATTAAATTTAATCCTGGGAAAAAAAATATAAAGATGTGGATAATTTGATTGAGTATAAATTAATTAATGAGCCATACTTAAAACACACACACACACACACACACAAAACAAATGGTTGGACACTTTGAAAATACTTTGAGGAACAAAGCTCTGGTTATCATCACATGATTATATGTATTGCATGATCAGTTAGCTTCCTGTTAGTTGCCTAAAGATTCAGGTAGATGCTGGCCCATAAAATGATTTGATCTACAATACCATAATAACTGTCATTTACCTACTATGGATGATATAAGAATGAGAGAGAGAGAAAATAGGAGATAACTTAGACTGAGCACAAATGTCTTATCAGAATTTTTCACCAAATCTGGGAGCATAAAAATTGAGCAATTTTACTGAGTTTTATCAGGGAAGACATCCACTACTATAATTTCTCAAAAAGAGATCTCCTTTCCTGGTTATAATAGCACTATAATGCTAATGAAAATCCTAAATTGGAGGAGTTCTCTTGTGATCTTTTGCCTTGGGATTTAAATGAAGTGTGTGAAGCCAAGGAATGCTAAAAAGATGATTGTACAGCAAAATACAGGATATTCAACCATATCTCTTTGTTACCTCATAACTAAAGGTAAGGCTATCCATCATGTACTTCACCAAAATTCTCTTCCTTTTTGAAAAATATTTTAAAAGCAATTTAAAAAAAAACCCAAAATAAATCAGAGTTTATAGGAAAGACATGTAGGAGTATTTTCTCTACCTGACTTTGGAAATAAGAAGGAAGACCCATACCAAAGAGCCAGGAGAAGAAAGAAAAATGGAGGGACTGGCAAAAAGTAAAGGGAGGTCCACTATGGGTCCTGGTTCTGCCCATCTCTGGTATGCAGACCTTGAGAAATCCCCCCAATACATACAAACCATGCCCTGCCTCCCCCCAACACCCAACAAACTTTATCTAGTGTGACTTTCTGGAGCCTGAGATAAGAGTTTCAAATGACATGCAATCTCATCCTTTCACCTCACTAGAAATTATGTTTTCTACATCCTCTTCTTTTTGTTTCAAAACAGCATGTGCAGTTTTGACAGAGAGATGAAGTGTGCAGAAATTATGACTTGTGGCTAGCCTACTTACTAATATTGCCAGTTATTCCATGTCACTTAAATCACTGGTGAGTGAGTAGTTAACGGAGCTAGACAACTGCAAGATATATCCCGTATAAAATGACTGAATCAAATATTGAGATCTGTATATAATTGTGACAACTTCCTGATATTTCAGAGTGCCATTCTAGCTTTCAAACAACCAATTACCTGAACACTGTCAGAAAAAAAATAAGCCAGAAAGGCAGTAAAATGCAAGATAATAGAATAGAAATGCATGGCAATGGATGAAGATGTGACAATAGCTCACAGAATTGCTACTAAAAAAACATCTAACAATTGAGAATGTGTAGTTATACCACAAAATGGAACAGACAGTGATTAAAGAGTTTTGGGATTCTCACAGATCAGGCAAATGATCACAAAATGTAAGATTATGTATCTGATCTTGTTTATACCTATAGGATACACAGGGTTTTCCGTTTATATGGAACAATGAGAAAATGACAAGTTGTAGAGAAAAGCACTTTACATTTGCTCAGATTTCTCCAGATAATTGCTGTTATTATTTTTATTATTGCTGGACTGAGATTTGGTTTTAAATATGCAAGTGACACTTAAGGAATCAAGCAGAATTGCTTAAGCTTATATCTGATATGGCGACTGAATGCTAGGAAAGGATTCTGTAACAGTCATATTTTGGCAAATAAACATTTAATGATAAATTAGCAACATACGATGATCTGAAATATGAAAAAATAAATCTTTGGTGATTTATTGCTGTGTTCCCTTTGTTTCCCCTGCTTGTTGCCATAGTCATTGTCCTCTCCTCAACAAGATTCAACTAGCATAAAATCTAAATCGCAATGCAGACCACGGATCAAAAGTTGCAAGTGACCCAAAGTCCTGGATGTGAATATAGCCTTGCATAGGACCAGGGACAATTTCCCTAAAGATATGCCACCTTGATCATTCAAAATTGGCTGCTCCCCCCCCCCTCCCCATTTCAAAGGATCAGTAGAGACAAGTTCCTTTTCTATCTCAGAATGATCCATTTTTTTCTGTCTCTGTTTCTGAAAGTGCTTGGTGTTATGCCTATGTCTTTCAATACCTACCTGCTTATTTTTCCTTTCAATTCTGAATACTTTTTCAGCCAACATCCTGAGTTCTCAATCCAAATGAATACAGACTTTAGGATTCTTTGTAGGGGATAGGATCTTTATGCTGAATATTTACCTTTTGTCACCCTCTTTCTTTCATAAACTGAGTGGTTTATACATAGCACACCAACACAAAATTAAAGCCAGAATAATTGTACGAAAACACACTACTTCCCAATCCTGTCAATTCCCAGTCTTTCAACAGAATCAACATTTAATTTCTTTCAATGTAAATGTCTACATTTTCAAAGCCACCCAGGCCTATCTAATTGTAATATATATTGCAATTACATTACCTGTGTACTCTAAATGAAAGCCAGCAGCCGACACACTAATATCTGACTGAAAGTTTAAGTACAAATTGTTGGATGTACTATTAAGAAGTGGAGGTATTGTAGTTCCTGGGGAGGAAAAAGAAGTTTCCAAATTATTAATTTGCAATTAATTCTGTTATTTTTCCCCTTCATTTAGAGTTTTATCTATAAATATAAGCTATGTCTTAGGTTACCATTTGTAGCCATTTCAAAAAGGGTGCTTTTTGATGAACAGTGTTTGCTTGGCTATCTGGCTATGAAGTAGCCATAGGACCCAGTCAGCCGTGTTGGTTCTTGGTGACTAAGATTGGGAAGAAGCAGAGAAAATTCCCATATTCATTCATTCATTCATTCATTCATTCATTCATTCATTCATTCATTCATTCATTCCTTTCAGTTTAAGTAAGGCTTAGAAAGGGAGCTTAAAGTAGTAAATCAAAGAACTGAAAAGCATGAGAAAAGAAAAAAAGAAAGTGAAATATAGCTACATCTAGTTTATAGTTAAACACCATTCATAATCCCTCTCCATACCTTTATATCTTTGCAAACTATGCTAGCTTCCACCACACCTATGGACCTCCTCATATACTTTCAATAGTAGGCCTGATATTTATAAAAATCAACAAAATTACCCCACCAGTCAGTCTGCCTGATGATTGGAGCCTTGCAATTATACCAAGTTCATGAAACACACACCCAGTTTGCACTGCTTGTGCAAATGAATTTACACACATACACACACACAAGCTTGCACTATGCAGCAGATCTATACCTTACACCTAAAATTAAACCATGCAGCACCTTCAGAAAGTTTAAATATGTTATTATTTAAAACAAAAAATGATAGTAAGTTGTGACAAAGTCAGCAGTTTTTCTGTTTGGTCTGTCTTCCTGCTTGGTCCCCTAAGTTAGCTACCATTTCAATTGTTCCTTACAGCATTATTCTGGTGCATTAATGAAAAAATAAAATGGCATATGGCTCCCAGGCATAACTGCTACCAACTGTTGAAGCCATAAACAGATAAAGGAGTGGGTACGTGGACCAGAAAGTTGGGATCACTCAGGGCATTTATTATTGTCCTCTAAACTGAGAATCCAGGGTTATCAGTGGTAAAGTATGAATACTTTGGTTGGCATTGATGAAACTTTCTGGCAACAGTGTATCCTAGCAGTAAAATATAGTTAGAAGTAAAGCAGAACAATTCAGAAGAATGTGATGTGATGACAAATATTTTTGCAGTGAGGGTTGAAAGCTGAACAACACTAGATTTTTAATAAGGTGAAAGGGCCTTGGAGCACCTAACATGTGTAATTTATAAGCATATTCAAACTTTTGGAAAATGAAGATAGCGTTTATTATTTTTGGCATAGCACAGAGATGTCTAAACTAGCTGAAGAACTTGATTGAGAATTGAAATCTATGAAAAAGGCAAGGCAGATCAAGCATGCAAATTACTATTATTTCTTTTTTTCTTTTCTTCTTCTACCCACATACAGAGTAAATAATAATGCTTAGAAGGAGAAAAATAGGAAAAATCAAAAGCAGAAGGACCCAAGGTTCAAGGCTCAGTTTGAGAGAGAAAGGGGAAGAACAGTGGGAAGATTAAATGACTCAAAATTATATAGAAGTGTTGTGCTCAGAACGTTCCAGGGTTCCATACTTTAGCCAACCTTGGCCTTTTATAATAATATTCAACTTCCTCTCAGCTTATGTACCACAAAATCCTTAAGATCCATCTGCTTTTTAAAATCCATTGTAAATATAATTCAAATTGCCTTGCACTCAGAATATATTGCATGTATATCAGTTAATGTTGTGTGCGTTTCCAGTAATATATAGACTGTGTTGTGGCAAAAGGTAATAAAATCAGCTTCAGTGCTGTCAAAATTTTATGGTAGTACTAGGTAATGAAACCACCATGAATCAGACATGCAGTTCCCTTACTTGTTCCACAAAATGGTGCTTTCAACACGTTTATGTATTACATGAATGCGATTCAAGGTATTTTATACTTGGCATCTTCATTCCTAGCACACACATTGATGATTTACCATGAAATGGAACACCAGAAAAGAACTTATTATTTTCATTCACCTGAATAGCTTCCAAGCCTTGGAGCGTTGTTATCAGCACCATCATAAAAATCTAAAGAGTCCCAGTTATGCTCTGTTGCAAAACTTATCACCTGTACCTATAAAGGAGAGAGAAATAATGCAAATATTACAAGACAATATGGAACTCCTCTACTTCACATTACATCTCCAGAAAGGAGTCCATATTGGAGTTTTCATTCAGAGTTATGTATTTGAACTAAATATTGGATGTCACCCAAATATATTTCTGAATATGCCTTCATGAACAGTAATCTTATAGTAATAATGGAAATCTCCCCCCTGCCCTACCCCCGAGTGTCATTCGATGCCTGCAAATAGAGATGTTGTAAATAGCTATGTAACAGTACACTGTATTTACTTCTCAGTTAGTGGGATATGGAGAACAGTTTGTTGGCTTGCAAGGTAGTCTCTGCAATAAAGACTGTAGTTGTGTGAAAGCCTCAACTGATCAAAGTTATAATGGGCAGCAGAAGTCAATACTGATGGAATGCAAGAGGAATATGTGATACAGAGCATTAATTAATTAATTAATGGAAAATGGAAAGCATGCTTTGTGTGCCTATGAAATGAAGGGAGAGGGGAGGAATAAAAGATCTGAATGGTGGTGGTCTTATCTTATGGAGTTAATGAATGCACACATGCAGGAACATGAACATGTAGGCATAATTATGAATAAAAGGGCTAAAATATATGTCAGGATTTATTAACTGGTATATAGATTAAAGTGATGCACCTGAAAGTAGTTCATAGATAGATGGTAGTTGCACATTAATGGAAATGAATAGTGACACTGAAAGAACCAGAATGAGTTTTGAGGGAAAAGATATAAGATCTTCTAAATGAATGTGTCTTGGGGTTGGGGATAGAGATATGCTACTTGATACATGGATGAGTGGGAACAAGATGAGAGAATATATAAAAATGACTGGGCCATTCAGAGTCTCAGGAATGGATAGGAATGAATTAGGAGTTAATACAGATCTAAAGGCATATGAATATAGATAGACCGAAAAGCATAATTGCTTTGATAATTTATGACAAAAAAAATGAAAATAATGAGGATTTTAAGGGTGGTGGTGCAACATATGGACAAAATAATGGTTGGTAGTATCAAGAATGGAACTTGGAGGAATATAGGACCAAGATTCCAAAGTTTGTGGGAAATTTCCAACCAATCTTAGGGAACAAAAATCTTAGATGCAGTGGGAACAAACATGTTCTTTCACAATTCCTCTGCCCATAAGTTTTGCTTTGTTTTATTTTTCTTTTGCAATTTCTTTCCTTAATTGGTCCCTACTAGCTTATAAACCAGCAGGAAAAGTCAGCCAAGAGGACAATTGCACAGAAAATGCAATTGACTGGAATATTAAATGCAAACAACCAAATAGATTTGCTACATAGTGATCAGGCAAGAAGAGGGAGAGAAAAAGACATTTAGAAGGTACTGACATATATGTAATGAATGTGTGTGTGTAAGTGTAATGAAGGTCCTTTTCTGTCTTTGCACATTAGTTAAATGGGAATTTTCTTCTGAAACCAGTCTGGAAGAAAGGAAGATACTGTATTTCTTCCTACAAGTCTTCATTTTATTGTACGGTCATCTTCCAAGTGGCCTGTAGCTTCCATGATTTTCCATGCACCTAATAAACCCAAGGGGATCCCAGTTAAAGCTAATAATGAAATAAATATTTCTACTGGGTTTTGCAGCAGCAGTCTTCTGTCACCCCTTTTTAAGGCTACGTTAATAGAAACATCATTTGCAAATTACAAGTTATACTTTATTTTATATTTGTCAAACCCTATCTCAAGTATTGTCTCCAGTTATGGATATCACACTTTTAGAAGGATTCAGAGACATGGGAACAAGTTATTTGAAGACAGGAAGATTAATCAAGGAGCTAGAAATTAAGATCTGAGAAGGAGGAGGAATTGGGCATACTTAGCCATAAGAAGGTAAGACTAAGGAGAGATATGACAACATTCTTCAAATATCTGAAAAGGGAACTCACAGAAGAAGGTCAAGAGTTGTTCTCTATAATTTCAGAATGCAGAAAATGGAATAATGGTTTCAGTTACAGAGAGGCAGATTTTGACTGAATGTTAGAAAAAGCTTACTAACATCAGAAGAATTATGCAGACAAGTGATGAATTTCCATTCAATGGATGGATTCAAGGAAAGTCTAGAAAGTCATCAACTATCAAGGGTGCTTCTTCACATGTTAGAGGGGTGACCTAATATTCCCTTCCAACTTTATGATTTTATGATTCATATGTTTGGAAATGTAGAATGTAAGTGTTCTATAAATCGATGATCTATGGAAATACTAAATACAGTTATTGAGGAGAATGTTCCACATCATATTTATCACAGTATTTCCTTTACTTTCATCATCAAGTATAAGACACAGGGGAAGGTCCAGTTTGGCCATTACTTTGTTCATATACCAATGCTCCTAAGTTAGAATGACTGATATAATTTGGGTTTTAGTATAATTAGTTGATAACTAGATAAATGGCTTAAATTACTACAGGTACCACTTTTTTTTCACATTGTCAGTTAATTAACTTTTCAAAACCAACATTAAAAATGGTTCAAAGGTACTTTGCATGATTATGATTCAAAAAATACTCCCTTCATCCCTGCTCTGGTTGTTATTATAAGAGCTGTTAAGGCAAGGTTATAAATTTCTAAAGCTGTCAGAATTCTTAGATGAGAAAAAAGGACTTATAGTGAATCAGATAGTTCTCACTATGACAGAAATCTGAGCATGTGTGTGTGGGTGGAACTGCTAGTTCCTCAGATAATATTGTTTCTTAGAGAATCCATTATACAACCAAATAGGAAAAACTAACCAGCTGCCTTAAAGAAATAGAATTTGCTTTGACTAGCAGTAGTTCTCCAACAATGACTTTCTCAGCAGAACTGGTTCATGTCAAACACTGAAGCTTGCCAAATCTCCCACCAAGGAAGAGCTGTACATCATGATTAAATGCTACAAATTAGGATCAATTATTTATCTTGGCTATTTATTCTATGTTAACACATTTAATCCAAAGAAAGATTTCATACATTATCTCATAACCACATTCCAAAGTTATATCATATAGGCATGTATTCATGTTTGCATGCATGTCTTAAAGATGTCCAGAGATCTGGATTTGAAGGGCAAACTCTGGCTGGGAGCATGTGTTGGTGTATAGGTAGTACCTAAATCAGTTAGGTCTTTTCCTGGGTAATCACAGTTGCCTTCTGCAGCTGATATGCAAGTACACACACACACACACACGCACACACACACACACACACACACACATCTATACATGTAGGTTTACCTCATAGGCATTCCAAATGTCTCTGGGACACAACAGATTCCAAGATTGACATCATTGTGCCATCTGACTGAGTACTTGCCATAATATTTATACTAATGAGAGTTAAATATTGTGCCTATATCACAGATGGAGAACTTTGGCATGTCATAAATTCTGCGAGCTCTTCACAAATCACTTTCCTATCTGTTAAGCATATGCATTACTCATGGTGCACCCGAAGAAGAGGAAGATTGGATAGAAAAATCCACTGAGCATGATGTCCAAAACAAAACTTCTCTTTCTTTTTTCCCATATACAGTATATACTGTATAGGCAAGCTTTGTTTTAGACATGTTAGTGAGATAGATAGATGATAGGTAGTTAGAGAGATTCCAAATGGATTCCTTCTATTAAAAGAAATTAAATGTTCTTGATTTTCCTGATAATGAAGAAACACTTTCAAAATAATTCAGACATAAAAGTTTATACACAAAGGCAAGATTCAAAAATTGGAAGGAACTTTCTGCAAAAGTATTCACAAGAGAAAAAAAAATGTTTATGAAACAAGCAAAAATAGACTACCTTAATTTTTAGATGCCTTAACTGTAAATGTTGTTAAAATTTGTATAGCTAAAATGTACTAGTCTGACATATTAAAAAGATTATTTCTAAACAGCCTCATGTCTTTTTCACAGATTATTTCCAAAAGAATTAAAGAACTGATCTGGTTACAATGGATGTGAATTAATTGCTAAAAACACACACACACACACACACACACACACACGCACACACACACATATATATGTGTTTTTCCATCCATCCATTTATCCTCAGTTTCTCTACACAGGAGACCTTATGTTGAGAGTAATAAGAAAAGTATGTGTGTTATTACCTGAATCCCAGCTCCCTCCGGCACTGTGATCTTCCACACACAATTCAGATTGTTGTCATAAGGCTCAGGGTATCCCGGAGATAAAATGGTTCCTTTGCGCTTAGTTAAAATACCTCCACAGGGCACTGGAAGCAGATACATTAACTATGGAAATGGTTCATGTATCAAAACAGAGACACGATGTAATAAAAGTTTACATAATTACAAACATCATCAATCTAAGCAGCTTTACCATACAATTCAAGTCAGACACTAGAAAAGAAATAGAAGACAAAGAAAGAAGTAAAGAAATAAATCCTTTACACAACAGATTCTCTGTTTCAAAAACTGGAAACATATCAACTTACTTTAAAACTTATTTTGGATTTTTTTTTTTTTTAAATGAGTAAACTGGATATAATACTGTAATTATTTATACGTAATTTACTTCATTATGCTGTTGTTCTAACTGATCTTTTTTGCATGTTGCTCCTACAGACTTGATGATTTTACTCAGGGCAAAACCTAGCATCTACACTCAGCAAGTATTTCTTCTTTGTCTCAGATAATATATTCCTTTGTCAGTGAGTTTTTTTTCACATGGGCATAACTTGATGGAATTGAGAAATGTACACTGATTGAAAGGCAATGCTTCCTTTGGGAGTTATTGCCAATATGTCTCTGATCACCTTTTTAGGGAAGGACCTGAACAGTGGTATTGAGGATACTGCCTCGGCATCAATTTTCTGTAAGATCAGTTATTTATTACAATCATTCTTCTATTTAAGACAAGGATATACAAGCTTCTTCAGGCCAAAGCAGACTGCACATAAACTTTTGGAACTATTGATGTAGGCCAGAGGAATCATGAAATCCTTCTAGCACAGGTACTCCAAAGCAATATTTGTTGCAACTGTGACATTCCTTCTCCACGGTCATCTCTGTGGTTCTCTACAGACTCCATGTAATCCTGAGACTACTGTACAGGTTATGTTTCCTGACCTAGAAGATGTATGGAACATCTGAATGAGCTGCCAAGTTGGAAAGGTGGGCCATAAACCTCAGTCAGCAAAGAGTGAGGTGAAAGGATTATCAAGATCCAGTTCAGTTACCATAAATATTGTTTTGGATTTCCTATGCTGGGAAATTCTTATTATGGAGATAATATTAGGGGAGATATCCCATTTCATCCTGAACTCCCAAAGAAAGGTGAAATATAAATGCAAGAATAAATAATAATTGAATGGGGGAAGTGAGATCCTAGTGAACTCTTGGCAGCTTTTGAACAATCAACCAGGGACTGAATTTGGGAACACTGTTGTATAGTGTGTTCTGTCTTTACTGTAGTCCATTACAGTAAAGAGTGGTGCTGAAGGACTATTGCTCGATATGTAGGGCTTGCAATACATAACTCTGAAGCCTTTATATTTAATCCTACTGTGACACCATTTCTTAAAATTCAAGCCAGATTTATTTTATCAGTGATATTAATGTAGCTAAATCACCCTTCAGACTTTCTCAAAACAATAATATCCATATTTATATTACATACAACATAAATAGTGGTTTGCATCCAGTATAGATATCATCCCAATGACAGTAACATTAGACATAAATAGAAAGTAAGCAGCTGGGTCCTGCACTGAGATTTGATGCTAAACATGAATGATACTTTTGGTCAAGCCACTAAACATTCTAATATAATCACATTAGGCTGTCATCTAAATACAGATATTCTGCTCGAGTTTTAATAGCTTGAAGAAATGATTGATGAGAAGTTTTATCAGCACTATTAGTAGCCAATACATCATTCTGGCAGAAGAGCATTATTAAGTCCTGTGGCTCATTTCATTAGATACAAATATGAGAACTTGAAGAATATGTAGAAGAAGGAAACTTATCTGACTAATGAATACAGGAGCTACACTTTGTAGTGCACATAACTGATAAAATCTGTCAGGGACTACATGAATAAACTAAAGGTCAGTGTCACTTAAACAGTTTAAATAATTACTGGTAAAAGCAAGAGCAGACACAATGATTGATAATTGATATCTGTAAGGAAACATTGAGATATTTGCTAGCAAGCCATGGCCATGTGCAGCATTTCAATTACTAATCTCATTTCCTAACTGCAGGCTTGTGTTAGAAGAGCAATGTGCAGTTATGAATAATATTTTGGGCTTGTAAACCTTCCTCAACAAAATACATTTTTAATATTTAATTCATTCAGTGAAGAAGCTGCTCTGTAACAATTGTTACTCTGACTGTACAGGTTGTAAAACAAGGAAAGGACACACATTACATCTCTGCTCCATGAGCTGCATTGGTTACCAGTTTGCTTCTGGATCCAATTCAAGGTGCTGGTTTTGACCCGTAAAGCCCTATGTGGCATGGGGCCAGATTATCTGAGGGACCACCTCTCCCTGATTACATCTACCTGCTCCATCAGGTCTGGCAGGAGATGCATGTTGCAGGTCACATCTGTGAGGAGTTCCATCTGATGGGGCTTAGGAGGCAAACCCTTTCTGCCACAACACCTGTTCTTTTGAACATCATCCCCCCCCCTAAGGTGAGGTCAGACCCAACCCTTGCGATCTTCCATAAATCCCTTAAAACATGTTTTTTGAACAGGCCTGGGGATCCCTGGAAACAGGAAGCCCATACACTGGCTGCATCATGTGTAACATTCTCATGCATTCCCTCTCATGATCTTGCTTTATTTATGTTTAATTGTTTTAATTGTTTTGTCTCTGTAGTATGTTTTAATTGTTGGTTTTATTGTACACCACCCAGAGTCGCTTTGTGTGAGATGGGTGGCCATAGAAAATTTGATAAATAAATAAAAACGCAAGTGTGTGAAATACAATTAAAATGTAACTTAAAAACACAACTATTGCTTTAAAACAAAAGGCATCCAAATAGTACACCACATTTACAACCCGGACAAAGTTAAATCAATGAATATAGTAAAACTAAAAATCCAATAATTAACATATTACTAAGGCACCATAGAATAAAAACATAAAAATGAATGGAAAAATAAGAATGCCTTTGCCTGGTACTGAAAAGACACTTTTGTCAGCCTAGATGAGCCTCTCTGGGAAAGTCATTACATGAAAAGGTATTCTGTCTTACAGACTCTGAGAATTGAGTTGAGCAGGCTGAGGTCAGGAAAACACAAGCCCGTCGCCTAAAGGGCTTTAGGCAAAAGAATGTCCCAGTGCAATCTATGAGTTAAAAAACAATGATATACTATCATATACCAGAGAGTTAGACAAGAACTATAGTCAACACACAGCAAAGACTGAGGAGCCCCAGGAAGGCAAAGCAGAATCAAGATTTCCAGAGACAAGACATGAAGCAGGCTGTCAGAAAATTGTTTTCAATATTCTGACTGCTTTGCTGTGTGTTTGCTCTTCTGCTTCAGGAAGTTGAGTTCCTCCCAGATCTACCCAGTAGTCATTAACATTTTTCCCAATGGCAGCTGTTGAGAAAGCTTCTACTCCAAGAAGTTTGGCCTCATCATCTTCCACTGCATCATTCAGCTTGCAGTGCTTACGTAAAGTGTTTGCAACATTCTTCATGATTCAGAAGCCCAGGTGCTGATTCCAGATTATGAACCACAGAGTCAATACAGAGGGACAAGATGGGGGTAGACTTTAAGATATAGCCCAACTCCCCGGTTAAGAGTAATTCAATGGGTTCACCTTCCATGCTGTTGTTGCTGCTATAACTTTCCCCTTATTGGAGTCTGAGTTGGTCAGGAAAAAAGGCCCACTGTGTCTTCATCTAATCTACTTGGCATTGGCTAGACCAGTATTTGCTTGCTGGGGAATTCTGGGAGCTGAAGTCCACACATCTTAAAATTGCCAAGGTTGAGAAACATTGCACTACACAATGATTTCAAAACAGGTAGGTACATCAGGAATGAACAAATTCTGCAGATATCATGGTCACTATCTTTGAAGGGATTAAATTATTAAAATCATCATTATAAACTGAATCTGCAAATCTTTCAAATTATTATTGATCTTTTTTAAAAAGCAGCCAATAGGATTTGTCTAAAATAATGCAAGCATATATTTTCCGTATGGCATTCTAATGAAAAAATAGATTTTTACACTGTTCTAATCAAATTTCATTAGAGCAAACAAAGTGTGTTTGTATGTATTAATTTAATGTAATTATTTAAATTTAACTAACTCAAGAGAAACATGAAGTAGGGGCTAACTGAATGCAAAGATTGTGAAAGTGGGCGTTCTAGTTCATTGTTTCTGCTATGGAATGCATTTGTGTGGGAATTATATTTGGCCCTTATATACTCTTTTGATAAGGACAACATTTGTTTGGTCAAGTAACATTATTGTTTGTGCTTTACTTATTCATATAACTGATATACTATCTACCTACTTAAGTTAGTCAAGATTGTAATATATACTGGTGGGCAAGGGGTAGGGGAGTAAGCCAGAATGGAAACTTGAAAAACATCTGAGAAGAAGCCAGTGACTAAACCTATATTGCCCCTCCCCCCTCCAGCTCCCCAAAAATCTTATTGCTGTATTTTGTTACTGGACTATTTTAATCAGTTGATTGAACGAGAGCATATTCTGCTTAGCGTCAAGTGCAACTGAGGCAGCATACAAGAAAATAAATAATAAAACAATGCAGATATCTCCATGGACATAACTGTGAATCACCAGGAGCTCAGCCTGAAGAAGATGGTAGTCCTTTGCCATTTTTGTGTGTGTGCCTTCCTTCATGGTTGTGGGAAGTTTAATAAATCTTAAAGCAGGATAGCATGATGCTAGTGCTAAAGGGTTTATAAAAGGATCAAAGGAACAGGTCATTTTATCTTGAAGAATAAAAATTGTACAATAAACCCTACATCCCATAAAGTAAAAATAGCAGGCATCTGCAAATAATCGAGTTTTTGCTACTCACCAACACATGTAGGAAGGGAATCATTCCACTGGGCCAAAGCATTGGGCACTGTATCACATCTAATTGCTATTGACCCATACAGAATGTAGCCTGGATTACACTCAAAAAGAACCAGTGAACCAACTGCAAACTCATTTCCAATTCTTTTTCCAAATCGTGGTTCAGGCACTGAACTGCACTGTGTTGCACTTGTTCTTGGAACCGCTAGAAACACAGAAGAAATAATGCATGCTGCTTCATGGCAGAAGATGGGATAATATTAAATATCTTTATCACAAAAAGCTCAGAGGTCTAAAACTTCAACAAAAACTTCCATGACCATTAGATAACAGAACTAGTGTTGCAAGCATTTTGCAAAATAATAGGGAAAGTACTTCATTCAATTAATATACTAAGTGAAATGCTTATTTCTGTGATGGGTAGATATTTAAATTGATTGACTACATTTTTATGAATCTCTGCTCTGCTTGTCATTTTGATATTCAGATTTTATAAAAGGCTGAATTATGGTAGCAAATGTTGACATGCAATCATTTTTAAAATGTCGGATCCATTTACAAAAAAGGGAAAACAATGGAAAGCTGTATTCTTATGCACACTAGATTATCCCACTGAAGTTATTCCTAAGTAGACATGGATAGGATTGCCTTGTAAATCAAGGGTCATGTTTTAATATTTAATCACAAAGTTAGTTCTACAGCTCAATATAATACACTGTCTATATTCAGATATAGAAATATGTATCTGAGCAAAAGGTTAGACTGAATATTAATAGATTGGATT
Source organism: Python bivittatus (assembly GCF_059951505.1). NCBI lineage: Eukaryota > Metazoa > Chordata > Lepidosauria > Squamata > Pythonidae > Python > Python bivittatus. The sequence continues at coordinate 16,813,142 of NW_028277086.1, read as the reverse complement.
ATAACTGAAATGGGAAAAGGACTTGCCATCACTTTTCTCCTTCAGATTTCAAACTTTTTTTATACTCTGAGAAAACATGCACAAAAAATGCAAATAAAACCAGTTGTATGAAAAGGTCAGATATGTAACTTTTTCCTTGCAGCATTTCCACACACTTGGCAGCTTTTCTGCTACTTCCACATATAACAGGAAAATATGAATACGCCTTGATCTGTGTTAAACACAGTCTGTTAAATACAGAAAAAGTGTGGAGTGGTTCTTTGGGCTACTGCTTAGATATTTGCTGCAACATTCAAGCCAGTTTACTTCTGTTTAGGTCCAGGTGCATTCCTGTACTGACCTTTAGATTTTCTACTATTTATACATAGCTACATCTTCAGAATGTTAATAATAAGCAGAAAATTCAAAATAATTAGACATAGAAATATAACAGTAAGATGGTATTTCTGTGATTCTAAATACAATTTTGAACTTTCTTTAAAAAAAATAACCTCTGAAAGTCAAATGAAAGGTGAGAAATTAGCAAACAGAATTAATTGAAACACATTGGAGGTATTTATATCTCATACCTTGATAAACAAAGTGAAATCCTTTAGCTGTAACAGGCCCAACTGAAGTAAATCGGACAGTTATCTGGTTTCCTGAGCTCAGCGGAAGGGATTCTCCTACTCAAGAAAATAAACATTACACCTCTGAAACAATTTTCTATCAATAATCCTACAATATCATTTACTGAATATCAGTCAAAGAGGGCCACAGATTCTCATCCCCCAGTAATGTCTTGATGTATAAAGTGAGGGGATTTTTTGCAACAACAATCTATAAAAATGAACTTTCTTTGCTTATTATTTCATTGTTTACTACACCTTTGCAAAGCAATCTGGCATAAATGAGAGGATAGATACAGGGGACTTCCCCAAGATACAGAAAACTGCTGTTTGTGAATAATGTTTTGTTAGAGATCTTACATTTACTTCTTGATCTGTACGACCTATCAGTAACAATGGGACAGACTGTTAGGTTAGAATGCATATGACTGCATATTAGAGATGGGCAAGACACTAGATGTGTTCAGAACAAGCAATCTTTTGGGGGGTTAATTTAATTTAATACTTTAAATGTTTGGTCTAAATCAGTATTTCTCAACCTCAGCAACTTTAAGATGAGTGGACTTCAATTCCCAGAATTCCCAGAATTCCCCAGCCAGCATGAAGCAGAAGTCCACACATCTTAAACCTGTTGAAGTTGAGAAACACTGTCTACTTCTGTCTCTATGGTCCTGCAAATTCTAAGTTTGAAGAAACAGTCTATATCAATATATTAACTGGATCCAACCTCTAACTGTGGCAGTTCTTTCAAAATATGGAAATGAATTAAACTATATTTCTTCTTTTAAAAATCTTCCTAAACTTAATTCATATAAATTGAGAATCAGAGGAAAAAGGTCAATATCCATCTCATGAATCTAAAGCCCTTTTTCTCTTATGGTGATTCCAAGGACAATGTTCTAAATTTTTATATCTCTACAGGATTTTGTTCAAATCTTTATAATTGCTATCTTAGAAGTAAGTTGCACTGAACATAGACTTATGCTATTTATCTGCAATCATATACTGTAACCACATATTTGTGGGTTTGCCCTCCTAGCAACTTCAAGAAAATGTTTTTAGAATAGATATTTACAGAATGCATAGTTTGTTTTTAATATATTCTAATCTGAATTAGAGCATCCCTATTCTGAAGAAATATACTTCTGACATTATATTCTGGAATAAATCAACAGGAGAAGTTCTATTTATATTATCTCAAGAGACAATTAGGTATCAACTATCTATACAATTAGGTATAGATAGACAAATCTATCTATAAAATTAATCATATTTATGGTAGGAATTGTTTTGTGGAAGAAAACAGTTCTGTGAAGAACCTGTTATGAAAAATAATCTGATTTTGCCTAAAATCAGATCTTCCATCCATCATGGAAGAGTTAAGATTCTTCTAGAATTTTAAAAATACTTAATGTTGCCTGGACCATATCAAATTGTGAGTATCCCGAAGAATGCAGCAGAACTATACATGTCAAATTTACATACAACATCATAATAAATAGTGAGCAAATATGCTGCTTCAGATAAAGTATGTCAAATAATTTGAATTGAACACCATTTATTACAGTGTATTAAAACCTGTTTACATGAAACATCATTAAATAAATGCTAGCAATATTTTAGGGTTATTTCCATATTGGTCTCTGTGTGAATGGGAGGGCTTTTTTGTAAGTGGTTCCAGTGGAGTGGCTCTGGAAGAAGGATTATGAAGAGGCTCTTTGTCCAAAGGAGCATTTCAAATAGTAGAAAATACTATAGGAGAATAAATAGTAGATAACTCCACCCTGCTCCTTTCCTGAAGTGTGAATGGCACTCTAATAACTGCTATTCACTTCACAGATTCTGCTTTGATCCAACAAACTGACTAGTTCTGACTTGCATAGAGTTTTCATCAATACTGAGGGCCAGATTGGCACTGGTATAAAAGTGAAATTGGTCTGGACTGTGAAATTTGGAATGGAATTAGTATGCACTGGTAAGGAAGTCCGGTTTATGCAATTCATATGAAATACATTTCATTATAGATTTTCTTTGTGCAAATAGTTGTGTCCACTCATGTTATCTATCTTTGCATATAACCTTTTTTTTGGGGGGGGGGGTCACAATCCTATCATTAACATGAATGTAAAATGTCATAACTGAGGTGTAAACTACTTGCTACTCTAAATGTATAGCCTGTAGGCACATCTCCAACATTATTATAATTAACTACAGCTTTGAGGATATTGCTATGGGAAGAAGAGATTGATGCTAGTTGAATTTATTTCATGTTAGATGATGGAAGGAATACATTTATGTTCCTGCATGATGCAGTTCCAACAAGAACTGGATATTGTGCTGTAATTATTAAAAATGAGATGGAATTTGGCTCTGATTAACTATGTTAAAAATTATTAGCTTTGATGGGAAAGTGGATTTGAGATTACAGGGAAGTGGAAGCACTGTAACTATTTATTGTACTGTTGTTGTTGTTGTTGTTTAATCTGTTCAATTGTGTCCAATTCTTGGACACTGCCTGGACAAGTCCCTGCAGTTTTCTTGGCAAGGTTTTTTTCAGACATGGTTTGCCATTGTCCCTTTCCTAGGGCTGAGAGAAAGTGACTAGCCCAAGCTTTGTGCCTAACTGGCTCTCAAATTGTACTGTACTGCATTATATTATTGTACTGTAGTTCTTTGTAAATCTAAGAAATGGATGGATATTAAGGACCACTGCTCCTTTATTTGTTCAAACAAAAACTTTGGAGCCCTTGGGGTTCTCTGAGCTTGGTTCTTTTCTTGCAAACGTTTCATTACCCAGCTAGGTAACATCTTCACTGCTAAAATGGGATGGGGTTTGCTCTCAATTTTTGTGCTGTGGCCTGCCTTGCCAGTGCTGGTGGGGGTGAGGGTTTTGTTTTGCTCCTCTGGTAGTTCTTTGATTAGGATATATTTGCTGCTTGATTGTGTGCCTGGTGGTAACCTTTGCTTATCTGAGTGATGATTGCTGGTGATTGATTGCTGGTGAGGCGATCTTCTGTAGATGCTGTTTATCTCTATGTGTCTCTTAATTGCTGCCTTGCCTGAATACCAGGCTTCCAAGAATTCTCTTGCATATTTGGATTTAGCTTGGTCTAAAATGCTGACAGTTTCCCAGTTAAAACTATGGTTGAGTCTATCCATGTGTTCTGAGATTAAGGAATTTTCATCATGTCTTCTGACTGCTAGTTGGTGCTTGTGGATGTGTTCTGCTAGTCTTCTGCCTGTCTGTCCTACGTAGTGTTTGTTACAGTCCTTACATTGTATGTTGTAGATGACTCCTGTTTTTTCTTCTTGGGCCACTGGGTCTTTTGGTTTACTTAGGGTATTTTGGAGTGATTTTGTTGGTTTGTGTGCTACAGAGATACCATGTGGTTGTAATAGTTTGTTGGTGGTTTCTGATGACTCCACAGTTCAACCCTGAGCTACAGATATTCACCTCTATTGGAAACAAAAACTTGTTTGAAGCCTGGAAAATAAGAAAATATTAGAAACACAAACTGGCTCCATCTTCTCTCCCTGGGGTATGAGAAGGAGGTAAACACAGTCAAAGTTTCAAGATTATATTATTAGAGTCTGCATCAGTAGAGTTCTAGTCATTCTTGATGAGTCTGTTATTTGACCTGGCCTACTACAAAGTGCTGACATCAGTACATGGATAGTCATCCAATAGAAGACTCAAATAATTATTTATTCAGTTTGTAAAAGAATAGAGATTTTTTTCCAACTTCTAGAGAATAATGACTGATAGTCTAAGACACCCATTACATTGTTTCTTTCCCATCATACCTTCTTCCAACTGATTTAAAACTGTCATTTTAATCTCCTAATCTATTGTTCTTCTATGTTCAAAACCAGCTATCATCAACAGAAGTATCTAGAATAAAAAATAATGCAATGAATAATATATATAGGACGGTTCTATTATGAGATACCTGAATGTGATCCTGAAAGTGAAGATAATAAAGATGATTGCTGAGTTGGCCCATCATATACTTCAACCACATCGTGGAGTGACGTCTGGAAAAATACAAACTGGCCAAAAACCACTGAAAAGGTAAAAAAAAAAAGGGGGGGGGGAATAAAAGTTTGAATGAAATACTGTATTTTCCTTCATTTTCTGGCCACATATAGACTAAAATTATACTGATATCTGAAACCATAATACAAAAGGTACATGTACAGTCATTTATTCAGTTCAGTAGGATAAAGAGAGATGAAAGGCAGTTGAATGTGGAACAAGCTGTTACAGATACAGGTGGAGAGAAAAGACAGTTAGGAAGCAACCTTTATTACCAGCACAGCTAACATATGCTATTGCACAGAAGTAGATTTGGAATACTTATTGTTCCCATTATGATTAGCAAATGCCAGATGTGAGCAAGGAATAAGGAAAATGAATTTGCCTAGAAAGAAAAAATCTATCTTTATCATTGGAACACCAAAATATATTACAATATTGGAAGTTTAATTAACTTCAGTGTGATTAGTTTTTTTTTTTTTTTTTGAGACTAGTTAATATTCTAAATGAACATGATTAGAATACACTAGGTCAAACAGGTAAGAAGAAAAGAAAAAGAAAAAATTATGTGGAATCAATGGAATATGGTTAATTAAGAATTACAGTAGGTTGGGATATGATGTTTCTATAATACAGAAATACAATGTCTAGGTCTCTGTAAAGGTGAAAAGTTTTAATTGCCTAGGCTATAAGGAGGCACTGGCAAATGGAACAAAACTTCATAATGGGAAAGCTTTCTGAAAGTAACTTCAGGAGAACCTGGAAGAAAAGCCAGTCAATGAAAGAAATGTGTATTCACTATTCCAAAATCAAGAGAAAACCATAGTCCTATTTTATTCTGTTTTGGTCAGACTCCATCTCATGTATTGGCTCCACTTCTGGGCACTGCAAACAAAATTGGAACAGATTCAGTGAAGATCAATGAGGATTATCAGAAGGCTAGAAATTAAGCTCTATGCAGAGATTGAAGGAACAAAAGGCAAAGGAGTGATATGGTAACACTTTTCAAGTACAAGAAAGGATGAAACTTAAAAAGAATCACAACTTGTTTTGCCTTTTAGAGGACAAGATAAAGAATAATGTATTTAAGTTGCAGGAAAGCAGATTCCAAATGAATTTTATAGAAAAAAATAATAGAGAAGTTTGGCATTGGAACTTACTACCTATAACATTGGTGAGTAGAAGCTAAATATTCATGTGTCAGGGATACTTTATACTAAATTTCTGCATTGAGTAAGTGGTTGGACTCAATTGCCTAAATGGTACCTTGCAACGTGATGCCTGGAAAGGCTATTTGGTGGGTTAAATAGACTTTGGGGCAAAGAGGTATGTTATGTTAGTGTTTCTTCCACTCCTTTCCAAACCAGGATGATTATCATACTACTGAGATAGCAATGTTTGGGCACGTGGCTCTGGATATCTATCTATCTATCTATCTATCTATCTATCTATCTATCTATCTATCTATCTATCTATCTATCTATCTAATTTGTCACTACTCGTCTCATTGAAATAACTCTGGACAGTTTACAGCAAAGATAATACCTTTTTAATTTTTTTATTTTATAAAGAGTATAGTTTTGTGTGCCTGTATCTACACGCATGCATACAAATATATACCAAAACCAAAACTTTGTCAAATAGTCTACATTTCAATTGTATCTCTTTTAAATAAATCACTCTGACAGTTGTAACTGGATTTTTTTTAATGAATAAATGAATCAATTAATTAATTGATATTCAAGAGTATCATATGATACTCTTCAAACACAACTATTCCAATAGTTCCACCTACGAAAAGCCCTTCTAGATGATTCATAGGGCCATGTTTCTAACATTTATTTATTGTTTTACTCTTCTCTTAAAAACTTGCAACTTTCAGGACTTAGAAATTCATGATGTATCACATGACAAACTTTTTCTCAGTTTTTCTTTTTCAAGGTTATCTTGAAAAAAATTAATCTGGTGAATTTTCTACCTCCAAATGATACACAACCTACACACAGAATAACCATCTGGGAATTCTCTTAATTCATAGTTACATGCTCAGAATAACATTACACTGGAGAAAACAAAGAATGGATTTTCACAATATAAACTGTTGCTTGCTATAAGCTTTTATGAAACATTTATGAAAAGCAACTGTCCTGATACAAAGCTCTATCCTACGTCCTTGAAATATAAGGAGTTATTTAAATTTCAGAAGTCTTTCAAATTTCAGGAAGCTGTTAAAGTGTGAAGTATAAATTTAGAATGTAACTGAACACTCTGGATACAAATTTGAAGCTCACCATCACCTGGGATTGAAGAGTGGTGTACAAAGCTCAAAAATAAATATTTAAAGAAATAAATAATATTTAGAAATGTTCTGAATTGACCAGAATGATCATTAATGGGCCATGAGTAAAAAAAATCAGCAGATACCAGAAGTTTTCAGATTGCCTCACCAAACATATCCATCAAGCATTTAGATTTTGAAAATTAGGTCAATATTCTCACCCTCTAGGACCCGATCAGGAGGGTAAGGTTTCTATATTAACATGTTGAAGGAAGAACCTTTGACTGGCAGGCAATGCAGATCAAAAGGACGCATTGTCCCCACTGTCACAGAATGTATATGGGGACACCAAAAAAGTCAGACTTAGTGATCAGTTTTGCCCTGATTTCTTCCCTCTTGCTGAACTTTAACAAGATTAATAAATGTCATGAACTTAGCTTTCCCCTTTTGCCTGTCATCAGAATTTAAATTTCCAGAGTAAGTTATTTAGGTCTACATTTAATTATAATTCCCTAACAGATCTGGTCAGCTGTAACAGATTCCCCCCTCCTCCAATTTCTTTATTAAATGTAAAAGAAAAATATAAATAAATCAAACACAGTTGTGAGAGTCAGTTATCACAAGACAATCTAATTTAAATTAGCAAAACAATGAAGGGAGGGGAAAATCATTACAATAAACCAGAATGTATGTGAGCTTTAAAAATGACGAGGAAGAATAAAGCCATACTCCAACAAATGAATAAAAATAAAAGGAAATAATTCATGAAAGAGCTATGGAGTTATCTGAAGAAAAAAAAATATATCATCTTGCTTATTTATTGTTTTTTTCAAAAGATGGATGGTTTCAATGAAGTTGGAAAGTACTTATAAAGTGTTTTAGGATCAAAATAAAACTTTGAAAACTTTAAAATCTGAGAGGGAATTTCATTCCTTGGTATTATTCTTGACAGATGTAATTTATTTTGTGTTTATACTGAAACAGGCCTCAATCTTCCCTTGGCAAATGTTTTTATCCTCATCATCTTGTCTAAATGATCGTCATTACCGTATCATATATCATAACTTATAATATAGTAACCAAAACAGAAATGACAAAACAACACTGTAAAAACAGACAGCAAACAATCTCTACATTACAGATTTTCTGGCATGGATATTTCTTACATTTATGGTAGATAGCAAAAATGACTGATTTTGACTCTTAGACAAATTGATCTTTACTCTTTCTGAACTAGAATAAATTAGGTTTAAACTGGATAATTGTAGCACCAATTATTTCTCTGTAACACATAGCTCTGGATGTAAGGCTACTTATTTTAATAATCTCTAGCAGTTCAGGTCAGTCTTCCCCAATAAACCTGAAACTATATAGAATATATCATGTCATTGCATTCATCCTTGTTGCCGGTTATACTTTGAATACTAAACATATTTCAAGGCCCCAATCTCCACAAACAAGGATTGGGCTGACCCTGATGGATTTGTTTGTTCATGAACACCTACAGCAACACCATTACTTTAGAATAGACCTATTTTCTTCTAAGAAGAAACATACAATGCAACAACCAATCAAGGATTTATTTATTTTTTGGAGCAGCCTGGAAAAAAATCGCACATCAAATATCCACAATGCCCATGAATCATTTATATATAGCAATGTATATATAGAAAAAAGGAAGAATGATTATTTTCTTGCACTTTTCACCAAAGCTAGTGTAGAATAATAATAATAATAATAATAATAATAATAATAATAATAATAATGATGATGATGATGATGATGATGATGATGATGATGATGATGATGATTGCTATAAGCCACATTTGTAACATCATATGTTCACCTTACAGAGTTCTGTTAACTATGTTGGGCTGTTTGCACATCACATGTATATAGGTAGCCCTCACTTACTGACCATGCTGAAGTTGCGATGATGCTGAATGAGTGGTACTTACGACTGGTCCTCAAAGTTCTGGCTATCACAGCACCCCCATGGTTGTGTGATTGCGATTTGGGAACTGGCTTGCACTTGCACTTTAAAAGCAAAGTCAATGGGGAAGCTGGCAGGGAAAGTCATAAGTCACCCTGGGAAATCCCTCCGGCCTTCCTGTGCTCGTGCCCCACCCTGCCATCCATCCCCCAGCCTTTCTGTACTTGTGCCACACCTTGTCATCCACTCCCTGCCCTTCCTGCACTTGTTTTGCGCTGCAGCATTCATCCCCTGGCCCTCCTGCACTCTCACCATGCCAAGCCATCCACCAACCCCCAGCCTTCCTTCCTGTGCACCCTGCCGCACTATCCACTCCCAGCCTTCCTGTGCTCACACAAACCCTGTGCCAGCCCTCCCAGGGCCTCCTTGGTTTCCACCACTCCTCCGTGGCACCCCACCACCACCCTGCCGCACCCTGCACTCCTTATCTGGGATTTCTGTGGCTTCCCACTTAACGACCCGTGTGTCATGGGGTTACGACAGCAACCCAGTCTGCCGGGATTGTTGTTGGTAAACAATGCAGTCATGTGACATTGCACTTTATGACCACTTTACTTAGCAAGACCAACCCGCTCCCCATTGCCATAGTAACCCAAGGACTACCTATATATGCATATTTTTTAATGTATGAATAACTTTTGTCCACATAAATTCTAAAAAGTTTGTTGATTGGAAAAACAAAAAGCAAAAAAAAAAAAAGTAGTTTTTCAAGACGTTTGTAAGCAATAAGCAATTGAATCTATGGAGTAAAATAGAAGGAACGACAGAAAGCATAATATTTTCAAAACCCTGTTTGTGAAAATAGCTTAAGTTAAATGAAGTTAAAGCTATTTTTACAAGTTGCAGGTGCTGGAAAATCTGTGCTCAAGTTTAGTGTGACATCTCAGTATTGTTTTGTTTGGTCAAAGTTTATTTATTTTAAAATTAAGCTGAAATTGAATAGTAATATGAGTTTTTTTCTGTATGTTTCGGTGTTCATATATATTCATCCCTTTCTTTGCAGAAAACGAAAAACATATCTACTTCTTAGAAAATATATCCATATAGCATTGAATATATGCATGTATGTGTTTATGTGTATGTATCCCAACAAAAACAATTGATGGAACACATAGAGTTGTGAGAAGTAAGAATCACACTATAGACAATTTCTGCCACCATCATATCATATAAATCATTATATCTTGCATTAGCATTTTATATGATTTTGCCATAAAACACATGCAGATGGTCACCCACAAGCAAATGTACATTTTTATATAGTTTTTGAGTTATGTATTTGTTATTCATTATGGACCCTTGTCCAATATATGCATTTTATATACAAATCAACACAATAACACAGATCTCTGACCAGATCTTCTATCCCTTCCATTACTCCCAACATAAATAACACCTTCTCAAAAGTAATACTCAATGTACATACAGTATATACAAGCATCCTCTCTCTCTCTCTCTCTCTGTCTCATATACACATACTGTACATGAATACAAAAGCTTAAGAGGCTCTTGCAGCTGTAACCCAAAGCTGCTATACGGAGCATAGACTTACAATTATTTTTCACAAAACAAGTAAATTACTTACTGCTTTTTTATGGAAATGTTAGGCATCAGCTATTTCAAATTAAATAACATTTATTATTTAATAGTATTAATATGTTCATTAAATTTCAGTTGTTGGATAATGGCAACGAAAATCAGTGTAATGCCAACAAAAACCAGCATCCTCATATATTTGTATAATAGTGCTGAATTCTACTCTGATCCAGCCAAAAGTGTGTCCTCAAAGTCTGCAAACTTTCTGTACTTTTAAGATGGTTCTGACGAACTTGAAAATCATGGCCTTTTCAGATGTATTTCTTTAGTACAGTTAAATTTTCCTCGACAAACAACAACAAATCAATAATATTGTTCCTTAGCTGACTGATATGTGCATAGCTGCAGTTCCAGAAGTGAAAGGAATAAAATGTTCTATTAAATATTCCATTAAAGACTGATGTCTCCATAAATATGAAATTTACACTGTAACTGAGTATCTGCATACTCATACACACGCAGTTCAATGTATACTTCATGTTTATTGCCCAAAGCAAAATGAGCTATGCTCTGTGATCAAAAACTTTTCCATTTTTCTTGAGAACAGCAGCATAAACAGAACAGGAAACATATCTATTGCATTAGGTTGTACCTTTACCATTTCCAGGCACAACATTTTATAGGTAGGCTATTTCAGAATATGGATAGATTACTGCCAGACAGAATAGGCCAGGTTTCTCAACAGAAAGACATGGCCACCAAGGACATCTGCAGGGGCCATCAACATTGTCAAAATGGCTGCATAGTTTGTTTTGCTTCGGGCAATAAACATGAAGCATATATTGGCAAATCCTTAACTGATATCTTCATGAGTCAGACATTGATGTCGAGGGATATAGTCTGCCTTTGAAACTAATATCACTTTTAAGAAATAAGAAACTAAAGATCTAGCAGACTGGCCAAGAACCCCACAGGGAAATCTGCAGAAGCCATAAATAACATCAAAATGGAGGATATGACTGGATGATTGAAGACCCACACCTTTTAATGTATGCCTCATGCATCACAGAAACATTCAAAGGCCCAGGGCTTTGATTTTCCAGTTGAGTCCATTATTTTGATATTGTTGACAACCCTGTGGATGCCCCTAGTGGCAATGTGTTGTCTTCACCATTTCCATATTTGGACCTGAAGTCGTTGCAAAAATATGAAAAGAAAATATTCTTAATTAAGAAAAATAAGCCACCTTACAAAGGCTTTGCTCTATCCTTCTGTTGGGCTGTTGAATTGGTACAGTGCCTTAATGTAACTATTGAAGGGTGGATCTACTAAACCACACTGGAAAAGAAATTTGTGAGATCTTCAAATATTTTCCTACCTATTTCTCTTTAATGAAAAATAGCCTTACAGCAGCAGTAGAACATCAGATTAGACTATGCTATTATGAAGTAATCATAGTTAGTCTTTATTATTATTATTATTATTATTGATTTGAGATTTTTTATTCAAAGGCAGCTAAGGTTAAAGATCACACTGAGTCTCTGAAGAATGTAAAATCTATTGATCATGTATATGATCTAGCCCTGCTTTGGTTCAAAATACTGGGGCAAACACTTAATCAGAGTCACATCGATGTGCCACTAAACTGTTGTTTGTTTTTCATTGCATTCTGCAAAGTAGAAATGTTCTGCTACAAAGATTCCCTTGTTGATACTTTCAAGAGCTAGAGATCTAAATATCAGGAATGGAAAGGGCCAAGTTTGACCACGTGTGTTCAGAGCACAGTAACAACAGAAACATATGGCCACCATTTCTCTCTCTCTCCCTCTCTTTCTCTCTCTCTCTCTCACACTCATATACTATGATGGAAGGCATGAGCGAGGAGGATCTTGGAATGGAGCTTTGAGGTTACAGGGAGGGTGAGAGGCATTCAAGCTGCCCAGAGTCCCCCGTTGTGGGGAGATGGGCGGGGACAAATCAAATTAATAGTAATAGTAATAGTAATAGTAATAGTAATAGTAATAGTAATAGTAATAGTAATAATAATAATTCAAGCATCTCCTCAGCCTCCAGCCAGAGCATGTGAAAATTAAAAGAAGGAGACTGGCACCACCCTAAGGAATTCAGAGTGTTTAGTTGCTGTCGTTGGGGGTTAGAGTTAGTCTGGCAAGATTCTGTCTAAGAGGTGTAAGCTAATAAAGTAACTGAACTGTTCCTGGATTTGTCTTGCTGTGGTTCTTGGGCTGAACCTGACATATACACACATACACACTAATCAGGCTTACAAACCTTTCTGTCTGGTTGAATATGAGCTGCAAAATGTCCTAAAAGTACCAAATTGAAGCTCTGATATTTTGTGAAAATTATCTTTGTTCAAAGCAGTCATTATTATTACCATTTTTGAAATGTCAAGTTCCATTATGCACATACTCTTCGGCAGTCTATTCCAAGCCAGCCATCCTAATGAGAATTTTCCCTATCTCAAATAGATTAAGCTACAATAAAACAAAGAATAATTATTCCAAAGAAAAAGTTATGGTGCCTATTTTAAAAAGTAGAGCACAACTTTTTATGGTTTATTATTCAGGGCTTGAGATCTCGCTTTCTCTCTCTGTCTCTCAAAGCCCTGAATTATCACTTTTAAAAGTCACCACAATCTCACTTGTAGGCACACCTACAAAGCACTGGAATAGTGAATGAAATACTTCCCTGGTGCTCTTTACATAAAATTTGCCAGTCACTCCGCCTATAAACGTATGACTTGAAGGTGATTTTGAAATGGTCTTTACATTAAGCATTCAGCATTTAAGAGATGCAGTGCTGACCTTGAATTTAAAGTAAGGAGTGAAAAACTTTGAACAAGATATGAAAAAAAAAATGTATTCATCGTATTTCTTTCTTTGATCTTTTCTGACAAAATAGCACTGTCTCATCCTTTGCATTTTGTTCATGTGAATGTTTCTCACATTATTTTATTGATGCAGAAGACATGAATGAAGTTTTTGCATTAAGAATTCTATGCACAAAAAGGGGGTTAAATTTGATCAAGCCCTGCTTATTTTATTCTTGCCCTGCAGCAAAGATAGAAGTAGGCTTATTCCACAAAACTGACTGCTAAAATATCTAACATCGGATTACCTCATCTTTCCCTTACACATCACAACTTTATAATGGAAGATCCAAAGAACTTCATAGACAAAAGAAACATATTATTGATTTGGCTGAATATAACCTTTAGTCTGTGTACCATAGGTGGCCACCTTTTTGTGGCAGTTGGACACAGTAGGTAGCCCAGTAATGAAAGGTGGAAAAAGCTGTGTCATACATGTGGCTTTGGTTAGGATTTTCTGTTTTGTCTGGGGATGAAACAGGCAATGATGACATTGCTTTTTATTTTGTGCTCAGTGGAGGCTCTGAGGACAAGAAAAAAAAATGGAGTCTACCTTAGAGACTCAGATATTCCCTATCTGATAATTAGGGTGAGTAATTAGGCGGGAAGGCTGGCAGTGTGCACAAACCCATGTGAACTTTGATCTGGAGAGGGATTAACAAAAGAAGAGATGACATCATCACTACCTGCAAGGGAGGGGAAAAGAAGAAAATGTATGAAGCGTGTGTCTAGGTCATCACACAAATGTTATGACAGGTGGACTTGCATCAGATGCTGATCCACAGGGACTTAAGTGTGTCATCTCTGTGCAGACATCACCACGTGTTGTTATTTTAGCAACATTGAGGATGCTGCTGGATAACTTAGTTAAGAATTCGCAAATTATGTAAACCTATTGGGTGAGGAAATATGGATCCGATAAAGTCAGAATAAATTCCGGGAAGATAAACCAAAGAGCTATACATAGAGAGAAGAACACTTGTGGAGTAATTATACCAGGAGAATAGATTTGATTAAATAATGTATAGTAGTAAAATTTTGTTCAACTATTTTGTTTGAAACATAAAAGTGTTTGAAAGGGTATTTTTATACAAAGTTAGCTTGGTCACAACAAATAGTACTGCTTCTTTTGCAGTAAGCGTTCATAGCAAATATTCACTTTTCCCCCTTATAATGTCAGTGTGAATATAACCCTTTATATTTTAAAAATATTAATGTACACCCAAACATTACAGATGCCCTTTAGATAAGGTTGAAGGATGAAACACACTAAGATATATAGTATATAAGAAATGACTACTGATTAACTATCTGTATAATGCTGATGCTTACTGTAGGTGTGCAAAATATCCTGAGAACTGCAATACCATCAACCTTGACAATACCATGACAACAGAATTTCTGTAGCCTGTCATGTCATTCCTGTTGGGGGGGGGGATTTTTTCCTAAAGATAAGAATGTACAACAACCTTCATGGATCTCTGAATCAAAGGCCAGAAACTTGGGAGACACAGCATTAGACTTAAACTATTATAGGACAGAAGGGCCTGAGATGGACAGAGAGTTCAGGTCTCCACCAAGCTGTAAGTAACACAGGTGAATTTAGATTCCATGATAAAAACACCATCCATGACTAAAGAACAGGTCACCTTGTAAGTAAAGGCTACACTTGCATTTGTAGTTCATCTTGGAATGGAAATTCATGCCATTGAATTAACTTAGTGTGTTTATCTTCTCCTTCCTGGTAGTGGTCCACCATGAATCTCCACTGGGTCTTCTTCTGTGCTGCTCTTCATAATTTGGATCAGACTAGTTATGCATATTGGCACCCCAGGTGTCTTTCTCACCCCCTGCTTCTTTTTCCTAATCAAATCTTCCCCTTCCCTCCCTCCCTCCCTCCCTCCCTCCCTCCCTCCCTCCCTCCCTCCCTCCCTCTGTCTCTCCCAAATTTACATAGATATGGGTTGTGGCTTTCCTGTATCTAGGGTTTTTAAAAATTTTATTAATTTTATTTATTATTAAATTTGTATGCCACCCACCTACCCCCAACAGGTGGCTCTGGGTGGCTCACAGTGAAAATCAGAAACCCCATCAACAATTAAAAATCCCCCATAAATATTTAAAATAAATAATCCATTAAACATCAGATCGAAACAACAAACCCTATACATATTTTATTTTATTTTTATTTTGGATGTGGAAGAAACTTGCATGAAAGGGGGAACATTCATTAATATGAGTCCCCACCTGCCATCTGATCTTATGAGCTCTACTGCTGTGAAAACTAGCCTTTAATTTCTTCCTGTTGTACATTTTTACATAGCCACATAACATTTTTCCCATGCTCAGCAACAATTACTTTGAACTCAGTGAACTACAGAGACATTTAAAAACCATGGATTACTGTTCTTCAAAGATTTTCCAACACACTGCCAGAAAGAAAGCAGGCTGCAGTTAATGAGCTTCATAAAATAATAAAAGGGAGATTGTGACTCCTCTTCCAATGCAAGCATGTTCTTTCCCATTGTTAAAGCTAGCACTTACGTTGCTATTTTTAGGCCCTAAAAATAAATGGAACATTTTATGCTATGCCATGACTGACTGTATCTCATTTTAATTAGATTATAAGGTCTCTCCTATAGTATACAAATCATAGTCTAAAAGCTCTAACTACGTTTTTACCACCGATGCAAAAACAATTAATATTAAAAATTTAGTGGGCTGGGGAAAAAAAATGTTTGAGCAATAGAAAGGGGAAAGGGGAAAGAAATACAAAATACAAATGATAAATATAAATTTTTCTAGAAAAAAAGAAGTTGAAGTTTCTTTATTTACAATCCAAGACCAATCATTAAAAATCAAATACAGAGGATAACACGCATACACACACACACTCTTTTATATTTCTAATTGTATCACATCTGTCTTCAAGACAGATGGGATACAATTAGTAATATGAATTGGACAGCTCCTATAAGCCATAGTTATTGAAAAAAAATTTGCAACCTTCTTGGAGATATCTGAAAATTGGTCATAAAAAGGAGAAAGGTCACCTCATGGTCATAAAAATATGCACGTTTTCTAACAATAGGTAGTATAAGGCTTATTCACCATTGTGTATAAAATGGGCATTTTAGTAATACATGTGATATGGTTTCAACCTCCATATCTGAGCATACGTAAGTGCAATGTTCATAAGGGAGGCTGGTATATCTGCCTGATGTCACCCAAATGGGTAACACATTGATTCAGGCCAAGGAGAAAAATCTCCTGTGTGGGGTATGTAAAATGTAAAATTGTCGTCATCGTCATCATCATCATCATCATCATCATCATCATCATCATCATCATCTAGGGATACTCCAAAAGGGAAGAGAGATTGCACATAACAAAGGTGAGAAACACCAGCTCTGTCAGATTGGAAGTCTTGGTCCCAAACCGTCTCCTTGATTTCAGCCAAAGTTTTATCAAGACCAAGAGTGGATATTGACAAGACCAAAAAGGCACAATATGCCAAATAATAATTTCTTTGTCTTCTTAAAGAAGAAACAAACATATATAACAGAGTAAGGTGTACTGAGGAGTTTCCCCAGAAGATTTTCTTTAAACAGAATCTAAGGTGACAAAGCCTCAAATGATCCCCAGAGGAGATGCAGCCTAATTCTAATCATATGTGAGCATTAAGAGTTAAATTAAGGTTATGCACTATATATTTTAAAAATTCTGATTGGATACTTTCAAGCCAAGAGGTGACCTGGTACATACACAGCTAGGTACCGTATAGCATGAGACCCAGAACTTTGGCTTCTAATAACTTAACTGCTGCTGAGATGTTGTTGTTGCCATGTTGACTTGCATATTTGATCATTCTAGGGATGCTGTTTGGGCTTTTATATGAAGTTCACTCACCTGATCTGATTGTTCCAGCAAGTGGAAGATTGAAATTGAGCACCTAGATAATTGAAGGTTTTAAACCTGTTCAGTAAGTCTCCCGTTGATCTTCCAGCTAACTGGGGACTTAATGCACTTTCGTTTTACAATAATTAATTTCAAGGTATTCCCTGGAGCACTAAAATGACAAGGCTTTAAGACATTGGCACATACCCACGTGTGTTACAGACAGAATGGGCACATAATCAGCATGTTGGAACAGGGATGGGGTGATGAGCAAGAGGTGAAGGATGGCATTCTGGCTTAGCAAAGATATCAACTACATTGTTAATATAAAAATGTTAAACAATAGTAGGACAAAAACATTTCCTTCTTTTATGCCTTTTTGAGTAGGGATAGGTTCAGTTAAATTGCCATTGCAATTTTCCTTTATTTGAGTGGTGGTGCCATGATATAATGCTATCATCAGTTTAAGGTGGTGAGGATTGATCAGTTGGGCAGCTGGTTTCCTCCAACCATCCATCTACTGTGTGGTATTGAATCAAAGGTTGCTCTTAAGTCAATGAAAGTGATATAGAGGGTAACTTTTGGTGGCCTTGAGTATTGTTGAATGCTCAGACCTGAATCTGGCCTGCTTGGGGAGCCAAAATGTTCTCTGACTGCATCCAATCCAATAGTTTATAGTGCAGGAATCTGTGTATAGTTTGCTAATTATAGTTAAGAGGCTAATTGGTTGATAATTAGTGGGATCAGACTTATTGCCCCCCCTCCTTTTTTTTTTTTTTTGTATATTGGAAAGGTGGTAGAATTAAGCCAGTCTTTGAGGATATAGAAATAACTGTTTATATAGCAGTGAAAACAGTGGCTAGAACAGATGACCACCAATCAGGATTTATTTTTACTGTTTTTCAATTGAGCTATTAATTTTTGGAACTCTGATGGTGAGATTGGGGACCATTCAGGAATGGGATCAAGTAATGGCAGGTTATGTGGACTTGAGATACTAGTTGCCAAAACAGATTATCATCTTTACATATCACAGTCTAGTGTAATCTGGTCAGGTTCTCTGGTGTGTAGCTTACTTTCTTCTTCTTTCTTGCCTCTTATAACCCTTTTTTTTTAGGAAAAAAAAATCTTGACTTAAAAATACTTGAAGGTTGTATGCCAGGTGACCCTGAAGGCAAACTAACCTTCCAGGGCTCTAGAGGGGCATCTACCTTAGATAACATGTTAATATCTAGTTAATATCTAATATAACTTTGCATCTTATTGCAAAGATTCTAATGTGGCTTTTTGACTAGACCGTGACAACCTACCACTTGTGGGTATCTCAGTCCTTGATATAAAAAGGCAAAATCAATCCCTACAAGTTAATGTTCCCCCTCCTACTTACAGATATCTCAAGCAAATAATGACACTCTGTTCCATGAGGAAATAATGTTTCTAGGAAAAGACTGTTTAAGACAAAATACAAAGTTCAACTGCATGATGTGGTGATCAACAAACTATTTTAAACAACCACCATAATAGGCATCTATTCTTTTTATGCTTAAAGGGACAGAAGTATTATGAATGGAAAAGTGTGTCTTCTAAAAGGGTTACTCATCCGTAATAATCCAAATTTAATCCTGGTACTACTTGTTTTATCTGTTTGTTATTTATAATAAAAGAGGGAAACTTCACAACTATAGTTTTTTGTTTGAAGAGCATTTCACAACCGTGATTATTTAGGAAGTTGTTACAAATTTCTTCACATGTTAAAATTCATTGGACAGGAACAGTAAGAAAAGTAGCATCTGGGACAACAAACTGTGAGTTAGTGTTTTCAGGAACAACATCAAACTATGTGTCTTCCTGAAGGTTACTCTTTGGGGTTATAATAATGGTTCCATTGTTATCATCCACAAACTTTAATGTCATGAACTCCATTTAGTTTCTCAAATATGCTGCTTAGCAGTTTGCATGCAAGAGTTGCACATTATTCCCTCCACCTGAACAATAATTGATCTCACCTCTGATGTTGAATCCATTCTGTTTATTCCTTTGCATTCCTTTGTAACATTGAGAATGGTCTTTCACAGTTTTATACTTTGACAAGACTGGTAAAGGTAAAATTTACAGTTTTTTCTTTATGCAGGGAAGACGCATAGTTTTTCCATTAAGTTAAGTTAGATATGAATAATACTGACGAGCCATTTCGAAAAGCTCAGCCAAGATGATAAGTCTCCTTTGGTTGTCTGACCACCAGTCAACTGTCTCCCTCCAGAGGCGCTCAGCATCGTGGGAAACTTTCTAAAAAGTTTCACCCCAGTTAAAGTCAGTCTCCTGATTTGACATAGCTTTCAATGATAGATATGTAGTAGGGGAAGTGTAGTGTGTTTATTAAAAAAAATTAAATAAATCTTCATTTTAGTACAAAATACAGGCAAAAAACCAAGATACACTACATTAACTATAACAAACTTTAACAACAAACAATCCCTAAAGTTAGAAAGAAAGAAAGAAAGAAAGAAAGAAAGAAAGAAAGAAAGAAAGAAAGAAAGAAAGAAAGAAAGAAAGAGAAAATTCTAGACAAACAAAAAAGGTCTTTTATATTAAACTTATAATTACTAGTTTACTGAAAGTACCATGTAATACTATAATATAATCTATGCTTATTACATTGCAGTATCACTTTTTAAATGAATCATAGCAGTGATCACAACACTTTTAAACACTGGAGATACTTAGAAAGCAACTTTATAATATTAGGGAATTGTGTAATACTGGGAAAAGAAAATGTAGTGAATAAACATGATTTCTTAAAAAATGCAACAAATAATCTAGAAATTACTATCCCTAAAATTTTTCTAAACTACGCACTTTCTCCAATAAATATTTATCTAGTTTGTATTTAACAAATACAATTTTCCAGGTGAATCCAAATAGTACTTTGAAATACTGTGAAGAGTGGAGAAATGTATCACTTTAAGAATGTAATTAAACCAACATATTATTTTACTATATTTCTGTCATGCTTCGTATAGTCTCTTACAAGTTCTGCCCTTTAATCAACTCTCTGCGTTTATGCTATTACTTTTTCCAATACAAAGTGCATTTGAAAGCAAAACTGAGAATACCAAAGTAACCGTGGAATGGCATGGCTTTTACACTGTCTGAAGATTCCACAGTCAGTGAACTATCTGACTGAGATAATGTGAGGTGACAACATTGTTTGGTTGCATTTGCTTCAGCTGGCAGAACAAATTTGGTCCTTGCATTTTCAGAAGTATGCAATAGTCAATATTTTATGGACCACTGAACAACAAATTCTGAGTGGCCTGTTGATGTTATCTCTTCCTAATTCCTTTTTATTATTTTATTTTTCAGATACACCACAGAGCATGGAATATTCTGGATATATTTCACATATCCAGAAATTTTGGATATATTTCACATATCCAAAAATTTAAGCAACAGGAGAATTTTCTGGAAAACGTTGACTCCTACTGTTGTTATCACCAACTTCTTAGAACTGTCCTAGCTTCCAGGAATAGGCACTGAGCTAATGGATGTAGCAGGAACACTGGGGGGAAATGACTGTTGTGTTCTTGATTTTAAGGAAAACTGAAGCTTATCAAATTTATCAAAGAAATGCTTATCAAATTTGCAGATGACACAAAACATTACATCCTCTAAGACAGTAATACAATTTAAAACAACCTTCATGGGATTTAGAAATGGGCTTGGGGAAAAAAAATGAAATTGAAAAGAGACAAACGCAAAGTTATGCATTGTTTCCAGCTGAGCACACCACATTTTGAAAAATATCCAGACAAACTGGAACAATTATGGTGAGGGCAATGAGGATGATCAAGGGACTAGAAACGAAGTCTTATTAAGACAAGCTGAAAGAATGTGACATCTTTAGTCCTGAGATGAAAGCACTACGGGAGGGATACAATAGAAATACCTAAAGGATGTCACCACTAACAGTAAGAATAGTTCAGTTCTGTATGATTGGAATTATGGGTATAAATACACTTTATAACAGTGCTATGTAGTCCTTCAGAGCACTCTGGAATCCTTTAAATAGGCATACCATCTATGAAGCATGGTGAGTTTTCTCTACAATCACTGTTCCATTTAAAGGGGAACCAACACCCTTCAACAGTAATTCAATTTTTTAAGGCTAAAATGGTGGCTAAATTTAAATATAGGGTGGCAGTCTGGGTTGAAGGAATTAAAGACAATCATCATTTGTTACAAGCTCAGTTCCTTTGGGCCTTTCTTCATGTCCCAAGTTGTGTCCCCACTACAATTTTGTTACCAGAAACAGGTTTATGTCCTCTTTCAATCTTAGCCTGGTTAGCCACTATTACATTATGGTTGAAATTACATATATATTAAAGTATCTGTTGGCCAGTTGGCATTAGTTCTTTCGGATGATTACATCAATTCCTGGACAGCCTTGTTATCAGATAGGATACAAGTAGGTGTAGATTTGATATGGTTATCTAGTTTAGATTTCCCTCAGCAACCACTCAGACTGAACAGAGGCTTTTAGAAATTGTCCACCAGGACTTGCAAGTGACATTAAATATCTTGCTGCCCAGTATATTTTGGAATAAGTTATGAGAAAGCATTTTACTTTAAACCTTGCATTAAGAATCTTTTTATATTTAGATATAGATGGATTTTTGGTATGGACAGGCTACATGTCTTCCCCTCTCAAATATTATGACAAAGAGATAAGGGAATTAGCCCCTCCAAAAGAATGTGTTCACATAAAAAGAATGTGTTCACTCTGATGCAGAGTCAATGGAGCATATGCTCCTATATTCGAGCTTTTATCATAGTTTGTGCATTGATTTGATTAATCCCACTTTAACATATTCTCCTGGACATCCTAATCAATTTCATGCTAAATATCTTATTATCAAATTCCTAAACTGACTCTAGCAGCAGCAAAGATTCTAACTGGTGTCATTAGGATTTGTAATTTGCTTAATAGGGACATTGGGAGTTGTAATTAAGGAAGTTTATATTAATTTGAATATTGCAAAATAATATTGTTACTTTGTTATGGCCTTTTGATTGTTTTAAATAAAAGGACTATCCCTCCTGAGCCATAAATGCATGTTGTTTTTGAACCTCCTCACTTTGCCTTTAAGAAATCAGTAAACATACCTCTATTTTACCATAGAACAAACTTGTAAACTTTTGAGAGCTTACTCCTGTGAGTTCCACTATTAAATACAAATTATATCTTGTAAGTGAGACAGGGAGAGAGATGAAAATTAAGCAACTGCCATTTAATTTTAATCAGTGAAGGACTTCAGAGTTAAACAATTAGTTATCATTGCACCCTTCTGCAGTATCAGTGGGAGAGTGTCAAATATGATGAGTCTTCCATGTTTACAAAAAGATTCTGTCTATGGCATGCTGTGTGCTTTTGTGAATCATTTATCTTCTTGCTTAAACCCATCACTGTATGAAATATTGAAGTTCTGATTCTGCATGACAGAATAATGAAACACTGAAAACAAGCTCCACCACTGTGGGTTTTTTTCTCCATAGAAAGTTAGTGGTGAAAAATTGAAAATTTGAAAGTGAAATAGCTTTTATTTGTACTCCATAAAATATAATCACCCAAGTAATTTGATGTCAAGATCTGTCACTTTTTCCAGCCTGTTCAAGAAACAATTATGATGAATGGTTCACCTTTTTACAATATTATTAATTAACTCTTGTCATAAAGATTGATTTTTGAATTTATATTAATAAGTATCAAAGTCTAGGGGAAAATCCCTAGACATATTTGGAGTCTGTAAGAAATCACTTTCAGAACATTGATGTATTAGGTATAATTGGTTGATTGATTCATTGATTGATTTGGTGCCATCAAACTGGTGTCAAGTCTTAGCGACCATATATGTTCTTGTACTTGTAGTTTCATCCAATTTTAAAGACAGAGAAGTATTAAACCCCAAGCTGAGACGACAAGATCTTCTATTGGTTCCCAGAATTAAATATATGGAAAATAAAATAGTAATTGTACTTCATTTTAATCCAATTTATTTTTGTCCTGGACTTTGCCCATTTGGCACGCTCTGGCATGTGGTTTAAAAATTGTACAACTAGGGGAGGCAGTATGACTAACATAAACCTTAAAATACATTGAGGTTTTTTTCCCCTATCTATGCCCTCCTTGTTTTTTACTGAAAGGAATTTAGAAGTTTTCACTTTGATGTCATCACATTGTATAACTTTCTCCTTAAATACATTGATGTTACCAAAACCAAATATAGAACATCGTTTCATACATCATGGACATCATTCTATACCCAGAAAGACCATATTGTTCTGTTCCAACCCTTATTCAGTTGTTTGGAAAATAGCTCGATAGACTTGGAACAGGGATACTTTGATACTTTCAAACCATCCTCAGCTATGGAAACTCACTGACTGGCTTTGGACTAATTGTACATTTTCAATTCAACCACTTTAAAGAAGAAATGCTATATATGCTGACTTGAGCTCCTGGGGAAGTTAAGAATATAAATCTAATAGTAAGTAAGCAAGCAAGCAAATAAAGAAATAACTCTTAATAAATGTATAACTTTTGCAAAACTAAACTCAGTTGGTGTCCCTTGTAATATGTTTGAACAAAACTGGATGAATTTTTGATTAATATTAATCCCTTATATGAAAGAATGAAGTATGTGAAAATAATACTTTTTGAAAATAGTTGAAAATACTTTTTGAAATACATTATTAATAAATAACAATGTATAAGTTATTTCATGACAAAATGGAATGAAATTTGTGGGAAAGTTAATTTTTCTCATTGACTTTGGACCAGCCACAATGTCTGGCCAACCTTCTCACAGAGTTGCTGTTGTGAAAATAAAATCAAGAGTGATTTCCATGTAAGCTATCTTGAGAGAAGGTTGTATATACAGCTAATAAATTAATTAACTAATAAGAAACAGAAATATTGCTACAATTGAATGATTGATGATTGATAGATAGATAGATAGATAGATAGATAGATAGATAGATAGATAGATAGATGATAGAAAATATCACCCCAAAGTCCAAAAACAGAAACAATATTGGCTCATCAATTTCACTATATACACCAGTGCATGGGAAGTAATAAAATGAGCTTGAACACTTAGCATGGAAAAGCAACTATGATTTGACATGAATAACATGGATAGCAAGTTCACACACAAAAAATCCCAATGAGGAACCTAAAAAGGAAGACATCAGAAGCCAGCTCTATAACACTTAGTAAAGATTTTAAAACAAAAAGGACACATATTGGGGGGGGGGGGGGAGAGAGAAAGAGTAATATAGAGGTAATCTAATAAAGATTACCTTCAGAAGACCTAGAGATGGTCTTGGACAGATAGCCATTCAAAATGAACTGAAATTAACACAGAATAATAAGAATAAAAGAAAGAACTCTTTCAGTTAGGTTCAAAATTTAAACAAGAGAAAAGAATCATTATACAATGCATTATCTTTGAGAAGTCCCAGCAAACAGGTGTGCCACATAACTGAAAAATGTCAAATGTTGTTCATATCTTCAAAAGAGAGGATCAAAGAACAACAAGCACTCCTAAGCTTTGGTACTTTGGGGGGGGGGGGGGAATATGGTCTAATGCTGTATTTAGTTACCAACGTCATTTTTGTAGATCTCAAAATGGTGGCACCAAAAATGTCAACTTGTTTTTTTTTTAATGTTATGGGGAAAGCGAGCATGCTGAATGAGAGCTGGCCACAGCCACGCACAGCCACGCTATGAGGTAATGCTCACTTTTCTACTTCAAATTTGCTAATTGTTGAGCTTCCAACAGTTTCTTCCTTCACAAAAAAGAGGAATAAATAAGATGCCCTTCTGGAGGAGGTGGCCTATACACTATTCTAAACCAGTGATGTAAATAAATAAATACACACACAAGTGTATGTTGTTGGAAACATGTATATGTGTCTATTGTTCTTTGTTATTTTGCAAAACATTCCTTTGGAGGGGGTAGCTAGAAAATATTGATTTCTGAAAGAGCTAACCGGTGCAAGAGAAGCCTAAAATGTGTCCCTCTATCCACGATACCAGTTCAATCTTGCAGGTAAATATTATCCCGCCTCACCTGGGAAATTCATTAAAACATTGCAAGGATGTCAAACTGCTATGCTAACAAATTGGCATTGAGCTGGCCTGGTGAAGCATGAGCTGAAAGGTGGTTGACAGGGGAGGCAGTCTCTGGTGATAAGAGAGACTTACAGACTTAAGATTAACTTGCTGGAAAGAAAGCTTTATCCATATGAAATCCATGAACAATGCTGGATTTCTGAGGATTGTGAAGAAGAAGCTTGTAATACATTGGCACTGACTTACAGATAGTGCCATATGATAGGCAGTGATGCAGTGAGGACATTGTGTGATAGGATTCATGGAGTTAAAAAAGCAAGCCAGACTAACAAAATTCACACAGCTATTAAAAAAAAAAAAAAAAGCTTAGAATGGCACCGTTCCACTGATACCTGTCTGCAAATGACATATCCAGCTGTGAATATTATGTCACAACTAAAGAGATGCATGTGATTTACTTTTCACAAATGCTTTGCCCAAGGTTATGGAAACTGCACATAAGTAGGGGAAATTGTCTGAAGAAGACGACATTGGAAAATAGAAAAAAGCTGCAGGAGAAACCAAAAGAATAAGAAAGCAGCTTATTAAACAAAACATTTGCACTGCGTTAGAGTAACTCCATATGCTACATGAAGTATGACAAAGCTCTGAGAGCATCAATGTGATCAAAGGCAAACAGGCTCAAGAAAATCCCAAGAAATAAAGATAAATGAGACAGAGGCAGAACTGAAGAAAAACAGAAGGGAAAAAGAAAAAAAGAAGAAAAAAAAAACAGAAAAAGGAATGAGTGGAAATCACTCTCACTATTTTATGTATACCACTTATTTTGAAACATAGTCCACACATATACCTACCACCCCACAAACACACATATACTGACTTCTTTGCATGCATCATTCCACATAATTTCCTCTCTATTTTAACACATGTAAACAACTTTTATATCTTTTATTATGTGAACGTAGCCTGCAGAATAAACTGCATAAGCACGTTTTAACCTTTGATATGTCATTGCATTTAGATTTTGCTCAGAAAATCAATCTTACACTAATTTTATTTTTAGTTTGATTTTTTTCTGAATTGCCTTATATATTATCAAAAAGATTACTCAGAGAGAACATAATGAAAGGCAAATCTTAAGTTCAGTACACAGGTCCACGCCCATATACTGTACATATATACACTAATAGGAAGGGGAAACAAGAAACATATTTTTAAAACTTCTTTTCTGTTGTTGTTCAATATTCCAGAATATTATTTTTTTTCCTCCAAATTATTATTTGTACTTTCAACTTGTCTGGGCTAACCTAGGCTGGGTAGATAGGAGACCGCCAACAAAAATTAGGGTTATAGACTTGATTAGAAAATTGAAAACAACAGGAGGAGGAGGAATGGATAATCACAAACTACTTCAGTATTTCTGCCTGCAAAACTACATGGAAATTCCATGAAAAAGTCACCATGCGTTGGACTTGACTAGAAGGAGATATCAGAGTGTCCTCAGTGTCTGTCACTGTCTTGATAAGGATTGGATGATCAATGTTGCACGTATTGTGTGGATGTAAACAGTGGAAGGTTTCAATCTTGCCCACATTTCAAATCCAATGATTGTCATTGCAGATGTTCTTGGAATATATGACTTTACAGTGGTACCTCGGGTCACGAACGCTTCTGTTCACGACCAATTCGGGTCACGAACAGCACCGTTCGCAAAATTTTGCTTCCGTTCGCGAACTCCGCATCGGGTGATGAACAGGATCCGTGGCCATTTTCCCTGCTGACACACGTGGTCGTGGCTTCCTGTAGGGAGGGGGACTCTCCCTCCAAACAATAACTACTTCCCCACCCACCTTCCTGTCCTCCACGCCTCAAGCAAGGTTAGTGTTCTCTCTCTTCATACTGTACTGTACTTTGTGTCATATTTTTGTGGTTTAAAAAAAAATACATATGGTTCAGAACGGATTAACCTTATTTACACTGAACCTTATGGGAAAATTTGATTCAGGTCACGACCAAAATTGGTTGGCGACCAAATTTGTAGAGGTCTGCACCCAGGGCAGATCACTTCCACTGCCCCAGTGGTATGAAACCTAAGACAGCTTTTCAGTAACTGAAACTAAAATTTAACTTTGGCTATTGAGTGGTAATTTTCTATATGGTTCTAATTTCCTTTTCTTCTTTATGAATTCTCATAGATAAATCTGTGCTAGGTGTTACCCAACAAATATTTCTATATTAGTATCTCCCCCACCATTCAAAAATATCCATGTTGCATATCATATGCAGTTCTGGTTTAACGTATGCAATGTTTAAGTAACCAGAGTCCTGACATACTCACTACGACAGGTTGATAAAAATAACTTGATAAAATGAATGTAAAATCTTCTCTGAGAACAATACTTTTTCCAAAACACAATTATAGCAAGCTGTAAGACTGAAATAATTCGTCTGAATAACAAATTGATACTCAGAATTGAATCTAGCAGTGATATGTTTGAATGAAGGTTTCAGATGCATCGTATAGGTTTCTCCACATAACAAACACAAGGTTAAGGTAAATACATGGGATTTTTAACTACAATATAATTAAAATACAGATTACTAAAAAAAAAAAAAAGCTGTTACTTACCAAATTCTTTAGGAACCGCAATGGAGTAAATGCAGTTATGTCCTATGCTATAGTTTTTAGGGTAGTTTGGAGATAAAACGGTGCCTTCAGAACCTGTGGAACGTCTTCCACAAGGTGCTACAAAGTAAAGGACAATTTATTTTATAATATGGTAGAAAAAGTGGAGTAAAAAAATAAGCAAAATAAATATTATCTGCCTTCAAAAAGAAATAAATGCTTTGAATCACAGCGTTTCATGTAGTTTTTCTCACTTTCTGAATACACAAACAAACCCTTTTAACTATTGCAATGCTATCGATAGGCTTGCTAGCCAGAACAAGGGAATGATCGTAGAATGCACTATTGACCTGTAAGTGTAACCACACAGAATGCTTTTTTAAAGAGTGCTCTCTTCCATTCATTCCTTTCCTCACACAGGTAGGTTTATACCAGAGGCCCAGTATCTATCTGAAGCAGAACTTTCCAAAAGTCCAGTAAATACTACTATGGTTGAACAAAGCAAGCAGGAGGGCATTTTGCTAAGCAGACATCTGAAGTTGCTGCACAAAAGGATGAGATGTCTCAGAGCCTTGGTGTGGCCTCCCCATGTTATCTCTGCTGTATGTTCCACGGCACAGTTTACCTTATGAAAAGTTCTCTCTGAAAAATATGTCATTCAAAGGAATAAGAGAGGAGGGCTAGGCAGATAACAGAATCTGAGTCATGCCATCATGCCACAAATGCTGTCCCTTTTGTATGTGTATCACATGGGAAGGAAGGGAGGGAGGGAGGGAGAAAGGAAATAAATCTCGTTCTTTCAGCTTGCACTTGAGCTGCATATACTGTATTCTAAATTTGTTCCCCTGATTTTAAAGGTTTCACATGGCTTTCTTGTGCATTTCACTGTTGCAATTACATTTTTGTTTCATATTGGTGCCAAATCTTTATTTGGTCATGGACTGGTATAAAATAACAGCAAGAATTACAACATTTCAATAATAACGGTGAAACCTATGAGTTATAAAAATTACTTAACAGCTATCATTACCAACACAATACCATAACATTAAAGAAAAATATCTTTATATAAACGTTCTTAATCTTAAAACTATAAGTACTGGAAATATTGATGCTGATAATTGCAATTTGGTACTCTTAAAAAAAAAAAAACAGAAATAAATATTATCTGATGAATTGCCCAGAAATTCTGATGTAGTAAATATAAAAGATTCATTCTTGTTTATAGTAGTGAGAAACTGCCCAGAGTTGCTGGGAGTTGGGTAGCATATGAATTCAATTTATTAATATTACTACAATACTCTCCTAAGCCAATCTTCAGTGGAGTGTCTAGGTAATAAAAGAGTCCCCAACATACACCAATATTATTTGGCGTATTATGGTTGTTGCACAGTGAGCCAGATGTGCAACTGGATTTGGCATTTTGATCCACCTATCGAGTCCTACCGAAGGACCTGGGATAGGCAGATGTTGTTTGATGGTGTTAAAGGTATCGTCGCAGAATGGAAGCTGTTCCAAGTAAAGCTGCTTTTTGCAACTGACTGATGGTGTTTTTTTCAATGCCGATGGTCTTCAGGTGGTACTCCAGATGTTTTGGGATTGCATCTAAGACACCTAGTACTATTGGTACTACCTTTGTTTTCTTTTGCCATAGTTGTTCTATTTCTATTTGCAGGTCTTTGTATTTTGTGATTTTCTCCAGTTCTTTCTCTTCTATTCTGCTCTTTCCAAGTATTGCAATGTCTGCTTTTCAGACTTTTTTTTTTTTTATCAACAGTTGGTAAGTCTGGGGTGTTGTGTTGTAGGTGCTTCTCTGTTTGAATTCTAAAGTCCCAAAGCATTTTAGCTTCTTATTTTCTATTACTTTGTCTGTTTTGTGGTTCCACCAGTTCTCGGTTGCAGGCAAATGGTATTTCTTGCAGATATTCCAGTGCACCATTGTTGCTACTTTGTCATGCTCTTGTTTGTAGTCAGTCTGTGTGATCTTCTTGCAGCAGCTAACCAGGTGGTCCACTGTTTCTTCAGCTTCCTTGCAAAGGCAACATTTGCTGTCTGATGCTGTCTTCTCAATTCTGGTTTTATATGCATTTGTTTATCAGGCTGGGTCTTGTGCAGCCAGAACTAGACTCTCTGTCTCTTTCTTCAACTTTCCTGCTCTTAGCCATTGCCAGGTCTTGTTGTTATCTGCTTTGCCTGCTAGTTGTTTTGCGTACGTGGCCATGTAATACTTTGCCTTGCCATGTCTCTTTTCTATTCTTCATTTGGACTTTCTTGTAGGCCTGGTTGGTCTCTTCAGTATTTAGTAATCCTTCATGTTGTACTAGTTTGTTGTTGTCATTATTATTATTATTATGTGCTTTCAAGTCAGTCTTGACTCCTGGCAACTACCTGGACAAGTCCCTGCAATTTTCTTGGCAATGTTTCAAAAGTGGTCTGCCCTTGCCTTCTTCCTAAGACTGAAAGAGTGACTGGGTGAAAAAGTCACCCAGCTGGCTTTCATGGCTAAGGTGGGACTAGAACTCATGGTCTCCTAGTTTCTAGGTTTAACCACTACACCAACTTGGCTCATTACTTGAACGAAGAAAAAAATTTTCTGTATTCACTAAAAGTTTATTTAATAATTCAGATAAGAATAGAAACAGTCATACAACATCTTTACCCAGAATAAAGAAAGATGGGGTTAGGCAAAACCAAACCAAACCAAACCAAACAAACCAAAAAAAAAAAAAAAAAAGCAAATAATACACAAGTTTTATGGTACTGTGTTCAGTCACTTCAAAACAACATCCATGGAAAATAATAGAATACAGTTTGATACAAACTACTTGGATTGAAGGCATAAAAAATGTAATTAGTATTTTAATTATTCAAAACTTCGATCATAGATCCATTATGTTGTTTATATCTTTTTTTAAAATACAAAATTAATGTTAAAATATGAATGGGATCTATTACCTGATTTTCTCTAACAATTGAATGACTGAGAAACTTGGGAAAGTTCTCCACAGTTTAAAGCATTTTTGATAACTGCTGGAATATTCACAACTCATATGATCATTACCTGTGCTCTAGGTAAGAACAAGGGGTAGGATCATGTTGCTATCACTGGAAGCAGATTCAACTATCAGAATGAGAGGGCAATTATTTTACCCCTTCAACTCCACAGCTAGCCAGTAACTGCTCTGAAGGACTGTCTACCTCTCTGGAGCAAATTTTGGGGGGCTTATGGAGAGATAGGATGGAGAGGTAGAGAGGGAGGATGAGGATGAGGAGCAGGAAGTGGCATTACATAATCAAAGGTCTGCTGAATGTCAATGAATTCCATACCATGAAGTTGAATGAATGTCTCTATTTACTCAAATTGTTTCAAGAGATTTTATTTCTATCTAATCTTATGAAGGGCATATATCTAATATACGCGATATTGCAGCTCATTATTGTTTAAAAGATATAGTGCTACAAAAATAGAAATTAATGGATTTGAAATTCAGATTGTGGAATACACAAGGCTAAATATTGATTCATATTCTTCTAATATCCAATACTAAATACATACTGTGTTGAATAAAAAGTTCTAGCTCAGAATTTAGATACATACAAGGTCGTTTACATAAAATGTAAAATGAGGAAGAGACTGCGAAAGAAAGAATTTTCACAAAGGCATGCATTTTCAAATGAAGTAAATTTTATATGCAAATTCTGTTATATTTTTCAACAAAACCTAGAAGTGGTACTTAATGTCAAATTACATATGGAATTTGCAATAAAGCTGTACAATAATAAAGCTTTAATTACATTATCTAGTGGCTCAGTCTTATATGAAAGTATCAATTTCAAATAAAATTGAGCTCAGGAATATTTTAGCATAATGCTTATTTTATTTCTAACCACAGCAGAGAAGTTTAGCCAGTCTTAATAAATCACAGCATGGATGGGACTCTATTTTGTATGACCCAAAGGTGCAAATCTATGCAAAGTGCTGATCATCCAGTACCGTTATTCAGATAGTCTTTAAAATGCCTTGGGATGACTTGCCTTTTAGTTTTTAAATATATTAAATAAGCATATTTGCACATTTGCTAATTCAATATTCTATATTCCATTATGTTAGGCATGCAGAACACCTTTCATCCCACACTGAAGGATTATTTGCTTCCTGTAAATCTGGGTGATTTTTTTGTTCCTCTCTTGTGAGCAAAGAGTTTAAACTGAACTAAAGGAATATTTTACTCTATGCTGTTCCAATGCAACAAGGAAAGAAATCATTCATCCCATTCCACCAGTTCTCTCTTAACTCATCCATCCCTTCCCGTAAACCCTAAAGAAAGCGGGAGGAAAAGGGCTTGGTTGAATTCATTTTCACAAGTACATTCCCTGATACGTGCATCAGCTATCCATTTTTGTACTCTTTGGATAACGTTGTATACAAAATGTTTCTACTTTTGTGCAAACACTAAGCACCGTCTACATAAACGGTTTGCATGACAGAGAAACCATAAAGAAGGAAAGGAGTAGACGGAATCCATTTTCGTAGGCACATTTCCCTAATTCATATCTCAATATATACATTTCTGACTGCTGTTGTGGTTGTTATTTGGGAAAGGATAAACCATGAAGGTAAATTAACACAGTCTGTGTTGCATATTGATTATGCACAAAGAGAAGTCAACAAATTTTATCAGCATTCCTAAAAACAAGCTGGGCTATTTCTTGGCATGAAAAACAAAACAAAATAAAACTAGATCAAAAAACTTTTGATTTGACTTGGATTGGCAATTATTGTAACTTCCAGTAGTATCCACTTAATATATATATTTTACAATAAGAACGGATGGTTTGCTTTTGCATGATGGGTTGTTATTTTTGTATATTCTTTACAATGTTTGCTGCCTAATAACACTGTTTATAACCATATTACTGGCAACAGCAAGCACTTTTCAGAGATATTCCTTATCAGTCTGATGTGGGATACTTCGTGTTTTCTCCATATTTGTAAGAATAAATACCTATCAGCCACTTCTGAGTGGTAGTCTATCACAGATAATTCTTCTCCCTTCCCAAAAATAAATAACATATCATAGACTTAATTTTTTTAAAAAGGAAGAAAAATGTATGAAATTTTTGCCTTTGGACTCAGTGAGAATTGCAAAATGATTTAAATTCTTCTTAGCATGAAATGGGGTTTTCCACTGCACTGAGCAATAAAATACTAACTTAGGAACAATAAATAATAGTTTCCTGAAAGGTAAAACTTACATAATACGATTGAAAGTTGACACTGACAAAAAAATTAAACATTATTTTTCGTCGTATGTAAAATATACAATCTGCAAACCTTAATTACTTTCTGCTTTTCACAGCTATCATGAAATGTCAAATGCTTCAGCGTATTTGCTTGGTTAATCTTTGCATTCATTCATATTAGTATGAGATTGTGGACTTCCTTCATGTCACGCACTTATGAAAAAGGCTTCAAGGACATTTAAAATAAGGATATTAGCTACAGGCAAAAATATATCTAATACATAATACACTGAAGAAATGTTAAAGTACATATGTTTCCTTCTGTGTTTCCTTAGTTTAATTTAGTGGGGAAATACACTTTCTCAAAACTTTTTGATAGGATATTGAACTGATGAAGAGAGTGTTTGGTTTACTGTACAATTGTTGGGCTGTGAGGATTCAAAGAACGTAAGAAAAATGCATATCTTATCATCACTGATTCCTATCTAGACCCTATAAGATGATTATTTGGATTCTTTTGATTTGATTCTCTTGGATTCTGCTGATTTAATCAGGGGCATTCTGCCACGTGAAAACCTATTCTTCATACTCAGAAGTGAAATGTCAGGTATTTACATAAAAATACAAGTTCAATGGCACCGGAATGTCACAGCACAGAAGTCACAGACTTACATATCTGCTCAGGAACTGGCAGCAAAAACATTGTGAAACCCTTGTGAAATGTACACAAATGCCAGCATCTCGTTTAATCCTATCAAAATGCTACAAGAATGGTTGATCGCTCTTGAAGTTTTAGCAATTTGGTGAGTGGAAGTACCTGTCTTGTTCAAGAGGGAGAGGTAAAAACTAAAGAGTGCAATCGCACACAGCAAGACTAGGGAAATATGAGATATTTCATGAAATGGGGATATAGCAAGTATAGTCAAAGTCCAGACCAAGATAGCAGAGAAAATATTAAGTGTATTATAATTCTTGAAGACGAGGCATAGTATATAATGAACAGTCAAGCCAAGGTTCAGAGGTCCTAATAAGTGAATTGAGTTAGTCTTCAGCATACAAGGCAAGGCTGCAATGGATAGTTCCAGCACTAGCTTTTCCAAAAAGAGCTTTCTATATTAGAGTTTTCAAGTCCCTATCCCACCTCATCTGGTATCCATAAGTGTGGCTTTCATTATTCTCTGTGTACTCTTGCAATATCCCTTGATATTTAACTTTGAATCCTGACAATTTCCATGGGCTTAGGCCTTCTGCCAGAGAAACTGGTCTCGACATTCAGGCAGGCTTGTTGGGGTAGTTCTTCTTCAATCTCTGTGCTGGAGCATGGCTTCACAGATTCAATGGATTTCAAAGATAGCACTGGCTCATCCTCAGTTTCCAAGGAAAAGCCATCAGGAAGGGTCCTAGTACCCAGGTCAACACTTGTTCCATGTTGCCAGAGCTAGAAATAGCTGATGTCCCCTGTGACAAATTGTCTGTTAGTTTGCTGATGAGCCTTTTGTCTTTATTGAGTAGTAATATTTTTGCTCTATAAGCAAGCAATACAATCACAACATAGTACAAACCACCATCAGCACCGTAATTTTAAAATAATAAATTAAAAACATTATCTAATCCCAACACTATCATAATTTAAATTGGTAGGAAGCAATGCCATGAAAATAAAAATTCTAACTGAGGAAAATATATGTAGCTCAGGGATGAATATTACCTAGCTGGGTAATGAAACATTTGCAAGCAAACAACCAAGCTCAGAGAGCACCAAGGACTCCACAATAAAAAATCTTCCAGCTTCATAAAGAAAAATAAATGTTTTAAGGCCCTTTTAAAATATCAGATCATAACCTAAATATAGTTCAAAGGGAGTCGAGTCCAAAGAATATGAGTAACAGGAAAAAAAGGTAATTTTGCACAGAGAAAGGGAGCTTTAAACCTTTCAACCTAGCTGTTTGTTTCCCAAATGAAACACAGCAACTATTAAGATAAATGATTTTATACCGAGTTATCATAAACATATGCCCTTCCTTGACTACACCTCTCTAAAATATACATAAATTTATAAAAATGTTTGAATGGATGCCAACAGATGCTAGCCGTATTCGCACTTTGCCACTGATCAGTGTACCAGCTGACCCTATTTCAGAAAATCAAGCCATGTTAATTGAAAGAAAACTGTCTGCTAACAAATTTGTAACAAAAACAAAATATAAAATATATTTATTTTATTTTATTATTTTATTTATTTATTTATTTATTTATTATTTTGAAAATAAAAATATATAAAAAGAATGAATGCTAATGAATTTTTGAGTTCTGGTGTATTATGAATTAATTCTAGGAGTTCAGGCAGTCTTGGTGGGCAGCAAGTTGGAAAAGCTGGTTTAGATAGTTGGCACAATGCAAGATCCGTCTCTACAGGGTTTTCATGATAGTAACGTTCAGACCACTGACTCATCTAAGTTATCCACTATCCATCCACTAAAACTATCCATTAAAACTGCTCAGATCTGATCTGCAGCAAACATAAAGTCCTCTGAAGCCTAGTTCAATTGGATGACCAGCTTTAGGGTATTTTGTGATGTGATATTCTAAACACCAGTGAGAACACTGACATTCATCTAACATTGGGGTTGTTGTGGTTGGTTTCCAGAGAGTATCTGCATTTATTTTCTAGCTCTTCCACCCTTCTGTCCCATTGGTGTTCTTGTTGTTTGAGACAGGATTCCAGAGGAATGGATGGAAAAGAAGAGAAGAAAACTTTGGTGTTGTTTTCACTATAATAAGTCTGGTACAATAAATACCAGTATGTGTAAGAACAAACAAAGGGGGGGGGGAGAGACTTCATGTGAATTCCCATGTAATTCATCATGCACCTGTAAAAGCATCATCATCATCATCATCATCATCATCATCATCATCATCATCATCATCAGATTATAAAATTCTCAAAAACTTACCATGGCAGGTAGGTAAGGCTCTGTTCCATCCAGGTCTTCCATCATCTCCCATGATGCAAGTAAGGGTAGAGTATCCTTCAAGAACATAGCCAGCATCACAATAATATGTGACTGTTGATCCCAGTTTATAATCCATTCCAAGTCTTGTACCATTCATTATATTCCCAGGATCAAAGCACGACTCACGTAATTTGGCTTTAATTTGAGCAGAGGGGAAAGACAGTGCTGCTGTTAGAACACAACATTTAATTTGATGTATTTAATTTTAAAAAATATTGTATGCCCATATGAGACAACCAGCATAACAATACTAGGCATCATCTTTTTTCTAAGTACATATTATGCCATCAGGTAGTCTGAAATAATCTTTGTGAGGAAAGATGTCAAAAGCATCTTGGATTTTTATTTCCCTTGTGCTAAACAAGATTGAGTTGCTCTAATTACTTCCTTTTCTTCCACCACCAATCTTGCTTTTAAAAACAAAGCAAAAAGCTAAAACAGAAAGGAATCACAATTCTAATAAGGGATAGAATATTTCATTTTTTTTCCTCTCCCACCGTTTGTTTTTTTTTTTTTTTTTCTATTTCAAACATCACATACAATGATGTCTGTGGGGCAGTGTGGAGGCTCAGACTGATGAAAGCAGTGTTGTGATGGTGCAATGCATGTCTCTTTTCTTTGTGTGTTATGATGCTACAGGCACACCCCCAAGGGCCAGACCTTGCAGCACAATGCTAGAATACTGAGACATGCGTTTGTCACAATAACAAAAACAGCCAGGTCTCAAGGATACGACCCTCACTATTCTGTTTTTAAAATCAAAGAGTTCTTATAACTTTCCCCTCGAAGGTGGGAAAACAATGACATCCCTGATCTGAATTAGAAATAAAAGCAACAACAACTATATGTGATTACAGGGTTAAATCATTAGTCATTATTCCCATGCATTTGTATGCCTACATTCTTCATAATTCCTCCTTTATGTCATAGATATGTTAAATCTTGGTGGTATTCATGACAGAATATACAAGACAGAAGCAAATTACATCATATTAAATTTAAGTGGGGAGGCTAGAGTAGTCTTTTTCACCCTGCTATGTTTCATGAATTCATTCCTATAAAATCCTCTCTGTGGTGAGAAATACTTCTGCCCATACATAGGTTAATTCTAATTAATTAATAGGTTAATTCTTCTAAAGCAGCGTTAAAAAGTAACAATATTGCTGTAAGTCATTTAAGATTCCTATATGGCACATAGTAAGCAACCATTTCACATAAAATAAAATTTAAAAAATTAACATATCACAAATAAGGTAAAATGAAGAAATGGCACATAAGCAAAATGACATGATTCTTGACTTAATGCAAATAGATATTTTAAAGTAGTTATACTGGACAGAATATTTCAACATCCATGACCAAAATTAACAATAGAGTTACACTTACCTTTATATTCCAAATGGAACCCAGTAAAACTAACAGATCCATCACTTCGAAAAGCCAAATGCATTGAGTTTGAACTACTTTCTATTCTCTCTGGCAATTTGCTATCTTGAAAGCTTCCAATGAGTGGGCTATTGCTGTCGGGCCCATCATAGATGTAGAGAAAGTCATAATTTGGTTCTATACTGAAGCTGTAAAATAAATAACAAATCCAAAAACAAATAGAATAAACAAATCAAACAAAAACAATCAAAAACAAATAAAAATAAAGCATATAAAAATAGATAAAAATATGGCTTGCACAATAACTTGTGTAGACCACTGTCGTTAAGGAAACAAGTTAGACTTAAGTAGTCAGTGATTGTTTGGTTCTACAGTGATTTATTGGTTCTATTTTAAGTATAACTATAAGCCTGAATTCAACCCATTATATATAATTAGTATCTTCTAAATGTGAATAAGCAACAACCTTGTATTTGCTTGGATTTCTTTTTAGGAAAGAACTCTTCACTTGTGCTAAAAAGTACATTAAAAATGCTTGTCAGTTTTTATTCTTTTATTTATAAATTAGATGTTTTCAATTAGCATAATCTTTTTTTTTTAATACTAGTTCAAGAGAATAGTTGAAAACCAGTGTCGTTTAGGTGCAGCTGTGTGAAAATCTTGAGAAGGATGTCCTATGTCCATCACCTTGAGCTCCTAATAAAGGAAAGTTCAGATATAGATCTAATAAATAGATAACTTCATAACCCCCTTTTTATGTTGGAATAGAAATATGGGTCATAAATTCATAAATAAATTCATAAATAAATAAATAAATAAATAAATATTATCCCAGTAAAAGGTGTTTGATTGCTTTTGTTCTCGCTTTGGGTTTTGGAGAGCACAACAGTCAGTATTTAAAGTGGCACATAGAAAAATTAATTTTTCTTTCTTTCTTACAAATTAATGCATCTTTTTAAGATCATTGTTCCATATCTCCTCTGTCCCAGGATTTGCTGTGACCTTTTGTTGTTTTTTTCTTTCAAAAATATCCCATCTATTTTATCCTTTGTAGGTCAGAAAACCTAACCTACAAAGGTATGGTTAATAGATTTCCTTTGTTTAATCTCCAACTTTATTTTAGGTCCCGGACTGTGTTTGAGAATTTGAACAAACAACATTTAATAACTAAGATACCGTGGTTCACCTAAGCCTTGCTATTATGTAAATATGTGGCTCATAAAATGGATTCTTAATCTGACGATGACATTTCCCTTTCATCTCATACATTCATCTCTTCCAAAAGCTGTAAACCTATTTTAGTTTGGAGACAAAGATACAGATTGTCAGCATTAAACCTTTATGGGCTGGATTATGTAACATTATAAATGTGTTCATTCTCAGCATGATTCATATTGCTTCCATCCTATTCACCCATTACTCATGCACGGGACGGTTTAATGGTGCCATGTTCTACAACAGCATGGCATTCATTTCAGTCTATCTTGCCCTATCTTGTCCTCATCATTGTCCACCAGGAACAGACATGAGTAGCTTCTCATGCCATACAATATGCAACCTGGGATTCATCTCAAATAGCCTCTAGGCACCAACAGTTGCTCAACTGCGATTTTTATAGAGATACATGGATCCTGGAAGGCAGGATTAGACAAAGATTAGAATATAAGGGGCACAGTTTCTATAATCACACCATTGGTGCACTACACAAGAAAACAAATGTAGAAGGTTTCTCTGGTATCTACATGTGTGGCCACAATTCACTGCTATGACTTCAAATGGTGAATATGTCTTTGGTCATTCCATTTTACATCTATTTTACAAAAAAAAAAAAAAAAGCACAAACTTATGTTACATAGGGAAGAGAAGGGATAATTTTACCAAGCAACTTTCTTAAAACAAAACAAAAAACCGTCTTAATCCTAATGCCATTTAGTAGTAATTTAAAGCTGTTTTGTCTTCCACAGAGAAGGATAGCACTGAGCAACTGATTTAATTTAATTTATTTATTATATACCCCTCCCCCCATCACCACAATTCTGTTTTATGCTATGTTCTTCTTTCAAATTTATCAGCTGACACTATAATTTCTGTGAAGTGAGGAAAACTGTATTCATTGTGTTAATATTATAGTATAATAATCTTGATTCATTTATACTTTAAACTTACTTCTTAGTGGAAAACACATAATACATAAATCCATAAGGCTGGAAAGAGCCAACAAGGGCATCAAGACCAGCCCCGACTCAGTGCAGAAATCCAGATTAAATGCACTCAGTTTCAATGAAGGAGAACTTCACTGACCTACTCTTAATTGGATACACTTTTCTATGTGCTAGACCTTCATAGGCTAAACAGGGGTATAGGTATCTTCTAAATTCATGTTATAAGTGTGGAACTTCTGGAAAATAAATGAGTCCCTATGGTTACTCTTCTAACACTCTGAAACCTAAATCCTTCAAATTTCCCCAAGTCTTTGGTACTGACGAAACAGCAGCAAAATAAAACAAAAGAATCCATTTGTAAGTCGTTTCCCACATACAGAATGTCTTAAATTCTCTAAATAGGCAAATCACCAAGAGTCGGTGTTGGCATCTTCTTAGTATAAAATCTTTCTGCATCTCCCAAGGTACCTAACACGCTCATAATAGCTGTTCAATTCTTGTTTTATGACTTGGCTGGCTTTTATTGATTGGCATAATTCATTCCTTGCACTATTTCTGGGCACATTAATTGTATTGCCTTATTCTTTTAATTGGATATTGCTCAGGGAATTTAAACTAAATGGCAGCCGAGAAATATAATAAGCGATGAAATAATGTTTAAGTAAACAAATAAATAAAACAAATACTTTTTCCCGGCTGATCTGCTTGTGTTCTAGGCGATTCATTTTTGCTTTGCTTATAGATATTTAGTATTGATGAAACAATAAATATTCATACCAGAATATAAAGAACAGCAGAAAAGCTCTTAATTTGGTAGCTTAGATTTATTGCTGTTAATGCATTTTCTAGGGTGCCTTGCTGATCATATCTGACAGACAAACAGGGTAGAAATTAAACAGGAAAATAGCATGGGTCTCCAAATATTAAAGTGCACTGAGTTTTAACATATAATCCTCTTTTTTTTTTCCCCTAGCAAACTTCTAAATACCTGTACCTCATAAAAACTGAGATAAAATGTTCTGACAACCCCATCAAATGTGTTACTCTGGAACAGTGTTCTCAACCTTGGCCACTTTAAGATGTGTGGAAGTCCACACATCTTAAAGTGGCCAAGGTTGAGAAACGCTGGTCTGGAAGCTAAAAGTGCCTGGATTTGAAAAGCATTTGTCTTAGCAGGGTTATTAAAAAACAGAAATCTCAAGAGACCTGGAATCAGTATATTATTAAAAGTTGACCAAGCAGCTACTTACCTGATAAATGCTAATGATATTACGTAGTCATTGTTAACAGTAATAGTCCAGTCACAGTCTCTGCTGTGGGGATAAGGATGTGGGAAGTTTGGTGAAAGAATAAAACCTGATGAACCCGTCAGATTGCCGCCACAAGGTGCTGTGAATGAATTAAACAAAGAATGTAAATGAGTGAGTTGCTTCACTGTTCCATTATATTTTAAATCAGTATAAAAGAACAAACAATAAACCAAGTGAAAAAAATATTACCTTTGGGCTGTACAAAGGCACATATGCTAATTTATTCTTCTAACACTATTTAATGCTATTTTTCAGTACCTTTAAATTAGGAAGCGTTCTGGTCAAAGAAACAGGAAGAAGGGAGACACCTTTAAGAATACATTCAAGCTTTTGCACTACGCTTCCATTGCCTGAACTTTTATATGAAAAGTGCTACTCTGAATAAGCCACGTGAATATCAAGTCACATAAAGAGGACCAGCATTTAATGATGGATATACATAAATATATGTTAGGAACAAGATACAAAATAGTGCATTTGACAGCAAATATGTTAACATGGAATTGCGTATTAAAGCAGAGTGTATCACTAACATATTTTTCTTATATGGCTACCATCTACAACTCCTGGGAGTTGTAGCTCCAACTGATCTGGACAACAGATTTTTTTTTTCTTTATTCAGCATTGGATTTTATTCCCTATGTTCCTCACTATATGTTTTATTCTCTATGCTCCTCTTGTTAATTATAAAAGTAAACAGGTCTATGAATAATTCAGACAGTTGGAATTATTTTTGTTTGCTCAGTTTTTCAGTGGATCTGCCAGAAGGAAGCCCATTTATGATAACATGATTCATGTAAATATGCAGTTACTTTTATAATTACAAAAGGAAGACACAATTATAATCCAATGTTTCCCTAAGACAAGCCAGCTCACACAACAGATCTTCCCTAGGAACTGCTCTCTAAATACAGCTTTCCTCATCATCAATAGTTAATCATCAACATTAACAGGTAATAGGTAATCAATACCCAGATATACAGGAACCAGCACTAGATAAACAAGAGGAAAGACTAAGCAATACTTCAGCCAAATGGCAATCAAACAATCATTACATTCTTACAGCCTGGAAGCTATTCTTGGCCAAGGATGTCCCTCAGCTTCTCTATGGTATTCAAATCTGCACTCTTACCAAGTTCATTATTCTTGAAATTATTTGAACTAAGTTTATTAGAGCCATTCATGAAGTCCCAAAATGTATTAAGAATGCCATTTTAGTTGTCAACTTTTAGTTAAAATTAATTCTCTTTTCTGTAGGTCAGATGCCTTAGGGATAGCTTTAAATCAACGTGGCTTAGGAAAGCTACAGATAACATCCATTTATTGGGGTTTTTCAATTGAGACTTTCTGGTCCTTAGGCTTTGAAAAGGCCAGATGCACTCTCAGGCAATGGATCTGGGACATGGACCTTCAATCTAATGTAAACCTAGTGTCTAATCTTATAATTCAGGAAATTCTTCCAAAAGGGTTTGTACCAGCCTCCTATTTATCATCTATTACAGTATGGCTGTGAGAGCTGGACCATAAAGAAGGCTGAGCGCCAAATAATTGATGCCTTTGAACTGTGGTGCTGGAGAAGACTCTTAAGAGTCCCCTGGACTGCTAGGAGGTCAAACCAGTCAATCTTAAAGGAAATCAACCCTGACTGCTCATTGGAAGGATTGATAA
Organism: Python bivittatus; assembly: GCF_059951505.1. Taxonomy (NCBI): domain Eukaryota; kingdom Metazoa; phylum Chordata; class Lepidosauria; order Squamata; family Pythonidae; genus Python; species Python bivittatus. The sequence goes on along the minus strand of NW_028277086.1, from coordinate 16,770,360 downwards.
TGAAGCTCAGGCTCAGATACTTTGGTCCCCTAATGCGAAGAGAGGACTCTTTGGAAAAGACCCTGATGCTGGGAAAGATTGAAGGCAAAAGGAGAAGAGGACAGCAGAGGATGAGATGGTTAGATAGCATCACTGAAGCAATGAGCATGAAACTGAGCAAACTCAGGGAGGCAGTGAAGGACAGGAAGGCCTGACGCAATATGGTTCATGGGGAGAGTCAGACATGACTTAACGACTGAACAACAACAACAACAACAACAACAACGGTATGGAAATTTTGTAGGGCTTTTACTTTAGCCAGACTAGGAACACTGCCCACATCAGCCCTCTTTGTATGCTACAAGAATACTCCAGTGCACCAGTGCCTGCGTCCATGTGGGGTTGGCTCAATACAGTCTTTGAGCCGTATGCTCCTCTGTGATTACCGGGACTCTAACATGACTCTCATCCACCCATCATGAAACCATCTCCAGGCAGAGAGCACAACTTTCATTTGTTACTCCTCTTATCTGATAAGAACCCAAGTATCTCTGTCCAGTTTTATTCCTCTATATGTGGTATTTTTTTAACTTATAACTGAAGGTCTTTAATACTTACTGGTATTTTATGTTATTTTATTCTATTATTATTTATTCTCTCTTTATTCTCCCTGTAACTTTCATATTTTACCTTTCATTCTTACCTTGTTATATATCTTATACCTACACATACTTGTCAATTGATATATATGTATATTTATATTTCACTTTTTAGGTTTTATATCATTGTTTTCTGGCCTTGTGGCTGTGGTAAAGCTATTTGATTTGAATCAAGGAAGAAACTATACCCCAGTCAAGGCTGTTAGGACAAGCTATCAGATATAATAAACAGCCAGGAAACTCCACTTCCCATTACCTAGCCTGATAATGAAATATCTTCAAGAAAAGAAGCAGGTTCAGAGAACAGCTAGAACTCAACTGTTCTCTGTAGATAGTATCTTCACTTCCAGACCTGGATAAAAAATGGTTCTTGAGTCAGATGGGATAATCTACCCAAACTGAATGGAACATTATTGTGCTACTTCTTCAATTTTCCAGCTTTCATTTATCTTTCATCATTTGATACATTTTGTAATTATCTATGGCTTCTCCTCTACCCATTAGCAGAGACTCTGGGGATTGATGTGGAACAGCATGGGACAGGGCAGAACTGTTAAATTAGCTTTCATTTTAGACTCCGAGCCTCATGTGTTGGACAATAACAAGTATTATGTCCTTTGCTTCAGAATGTGTTAAACTAAAGCTAATTCAAGGACTCCCCTGATCATGTTGAACTCTTAAGTTCTATCTTAGAATCACAACTTTGAATATATATATATATATATATATATATATATATATATATATATATATGGCAAAATCCTATACATATCTAAAATAAACCTCTCTGAGTTCAGTAGGACTTATTGATAAGTGACACGAGTGCCATTTGAATAAAAAATCTAATAATAATTATACACACACACATACATACATACATACATACATACAGTATATTATAATAAAAATATAAAGACCTGCAAATAGGAGTAGAACCACTATGGCAAAAGAAAGCAAAGATAGTACCGATAGTAATAGGCACCTTGGGTGCAATCCCAAAACATCTGGAACACACACCATTTGAAGACCATCGGCACTGACAAAATCACCACCAGTCAATTGCAAAAGGCAGCTTTACTTGGAGCAGCTTATATCCTGTGATGATACCTTTAACACCATCAAACCAAACAACATCTGCCTATCCCAGGTCCTTGGGAAGGACCTGATAGGTGGATAAAAATGCCAAATCCTGTCTAAACAACTGGCTGTGTGACCAACCATCATAATAATAATACTGGATTATAACACAGACATCCTTATGGACAGCAAAGGTTACAAGTGACAAAATGTGGGTTGTGATGTCAGGATGCAAACTCAGACCCATATACACTTGTGTACAATATTGTGATACAAGTGGAGTTTGCACTGTGACATCATGACCCATATTTTTGATGCTGGTGTCATTGTGGTTAGGAACAGATGCCCATGTTTTCCAGCCTTCGGCAATTACAGCCATGGACACTTACTGGGAAGGAAGTCTGAACTAAACAAGGTTTCATTCTGATTAGATATACAAAAGATTATGTTCTCAATGTCCTATATTTCTGTTCACAGAATAAAATATTTCTGGTTTCGTGTTCAAAGGCCTCAAGGTTGCTATTAAAAACATACCATAACACTAACAAGAGACAATCTTTCTAGCACAAAGTCCATTCAGGAAAGTTAACCTTAGAATGACAGCCATGATTAAACAGATTCTCTACCATTAAGTTCTCAGGTTCTAGGTTAATTAGAAGCAGGTCATGATAAAACACAGTTAATGCACTGGGTTACTATTTTACTACCACAAGTTAAATGCAACATAATGTAGTCATTGGGTTACAGGTTTTAGTGGTGATTTCCCCCCCCGATAGATTTCTGGTAAGGTGTGGAAGTAGATAGAAGTGTATTCCATGGTAGTAAAACAAGGACAAGTATATAATTTAAAATGAATGTTCCACCAGCAAATGCAGCAAAATGCTTTCCTTCTACGTTTGGACAATTCCTGATTGTTCAAGCAATTTACATAAAAAGAGGAGTTATTGCATGGTGCTCCTTTGAATGTAAACAGAGATTAATATTGTGGGAGTGTATCTGATATTCATACCAAAAAACAAAACAAAACAAAAAAAAACAAGCACTAATGATTTGTGATCAAAACAAATAACTCATCTAATATATATAATTAACATGACAAGTCAAGTGCAATTAAATCACTATAATTATAATTCTAATCAAGCCATTTTAAGATTGATGTAAACTCATAAGGATAAGGCATTTTGTATGGGAATTAGCAGAAAAATATTCATTTTATGGATATTTTGATCACAATATAAGTTTAGGAAAAGCTAAAAATGCTATGCCATCATGATCTCTGTTGGAGCCAAGAAGTTTTTGATATAGCGGCATCCAGAGGAGCTTTCTGTTTTTATCAGAATAAGGAAAGCAACACTGCAGCATTGTGCTGAAGGCTCCATACTTTTTGTATGGGAGTGCAACATCACCATGCTCATACAAAAGCACTTATGTCATGAACCTGCAATGCTGCTTTGGTTATTTTGCCTCCAATTAAATCCCCTTGCAGGCACCACTCTTTTGTCCCTTTTTATTTTCCTTAACGTTGATTGCCCAGCACAGGATTCAGAGAGTTAGATTAATATGTGCTTTTTGATCAGCAATACTTAGCTTCACCCTGCCATTAAGTTTTGGCAAAGTGAAGAAACTTAATGGCAACCAGTTGTATTTGCATCAAGAGGCCAGAAGAGGTGAACTTTTTCTCATAAATCCATATAAAATGACTTGATCAAGGTTGATTGACAGCCTGTGCAACAAGAAGCAACTTTCAGAGTTTGTACGTGTAAATTTTACTGGGTGGAACAGACCTTATTCTCAAATAAAATTTCCTGTGTATTCTTCCTTTCTAAATAAAACACAGCAAGTCTGAAGCAGGTTCATGCACCACACTAAGCCATCATATAGATTAGCACAATGCATAAACTCAACTACTGTGGTTTGCAAATCATCATTTTTGGCTTACTGTTATGTGTGAACCAGGCCACTATATTTACATGGTTAAAAACAACTTTGGCTGGATCCAATGTCTGAATCAGGGTCAATCTCACACATTTTTTGTTTGTTTGTTTGTTTGTTTTAACATTGAACTCACAACTTCTCTTTACAGCAGGTTTTCAAACAATAACCAACAAAACACTTTATAATAGCCAGAGTTTTTCAAACTGTGTTGCCCATAACCCTAGAATTCCAAAGAACATGCTAGGGTTCCAGGAAAGACTAAGACTAAAAAAATGCTCTCACACAGCCAATTTTCTATCACTACAACTTTATCATTTGATCAGGGGTTCCAGAATTTTAATTTTCATTATTTGTTAAATTAACAGGTTCTATGGCCTGAAAAAGTTTGAAAATCACTGCTTTATACTACCCATTTTTGGAGTAAGTTCTACATGGCATGGCACCAGATCACTTGCTGGACCATCTCTCCCCAGTGGTTTCTGTCTACCCCACCAGATCTGGCATAGTGGGCATGTTCGGGTACCAGTGATAAAATAATGTCATCTGTCAGGCCCCCAGAAGTGTGCCTGCTCTGTTATAGTGCCTATACTGTAGAACAGCCTCCCCTTGATGTATCAACAGCATCTACTCTATTGGCTTTCACAAGACAATGAAGACCTGGCTCTTTCACCAGGCATTGGAGTCTGGATGTTAGCATGAAAGCTTTGGCATGAATGCCTGTGTCATGTGGTTCATGGTTGTTGTTGTTGTTGTTTTTGACCCTCAATTAAGTTTAGTTGATTTTTTGATTTAATGAAATTCTCTGTTTTTGTTTTCTTCACTGCCCAGAGTTTCTTGGAAAGATGGAAGGCCATATTAATTGGATAAATAAATCAACAAATCTTCTACTAAACCCTACCTCAAGATTCTGGCCACTATAAGTGACTAAGTGAACTGTATTTTTCCTTTTGTACAATGATATGACTTAGCAGATTAATTGGCTTATTCTGTGATTGACAAGAATATAGGAAAAAGTCCTTGAACAGCCAGAAGGATTCATGAGGCAGGAAATGGGTTCTTTCCATCTTTTCTCAGCTTTATTCCTTGCTGAAATCTATCCATTTACCTTCTACAACTTTCGTACCAACTTTTGGTTCCCTTTTAGGTGTCTGAATGGTTATGATTAGTTTTTTGTTTTTGTTTTTTACTGTCTGGAGTGGTTCCCTGATGGCCAGGATTTTTTCTATTATTCCAGATAAGCTGATATTTCCCTTACAACTTTGAAGAATGACCAGTTGCTGAAGAAAAGTTTACAGCAGTTACTAGGATCCTAGAAATACCACAGATGGAGAGCAGTGGGACCACTGAAGTACCATTGTAGCAAAAGACTATTGTGGGAAGACAACTGAGTGAGCTCTGGAAGCACAGATACATAGGGCCCTTACACCTAATGATTTCAAAGCATTATCTGCTACTCATTTCACTTCAATTAACAATAGTACCCATTTCTGGGTGATTTTTTTTTCCCCAACTATACAAGCATGACAGAATGTGAAATGACCTAATTTTCTATCCTCCATTGCTCCTCCTATTGCTGTTATTGTTGTTAACTGTGGATATAACTACAAATTTGTAGACTTGGGTATAGAAATTAATTGATTACTATTATACTAAAAACTGAGTCTGATAAAAAACTAACCTAGAAAACATGTCCTTTTTATAATGATAAGCCCTTGGGAAGGACACATCGTTTAATTCCTTCTCTCCAAATACATATCCCATAAATTCACTGTTATTTGCATTTAAAATGAATTTTCCTTTAGCACAAAGTTCGTATAATTAATGTCTCAATTTCTGCTGATTAATTTCAAGAAAAAACAATCACCATAAAACAACCTATCCCTGCTTTTGCATCATTTTTATTTTCCCTAATGTACCTCACAATTTCATTAAATGTTCATTATTACCTCAGAATGTATTAAGATTTTCAATTAACAGTTACAAATAATAATGTAAACATATCCTGAGAAAAATATGTTGATGAAGATTCTCAGTCATCCAGGTGGAATTGTCTGGAGGTTGAGTCATGGCAGCTGGACTTCTTTTCTTTTGGTTTGATATGTTTTGCTGCTTGTCCAAGCAGCTTCTTCAGTCTAGAAAGTTGGTTGGGGGGACCCCATAAATGTCTTCCAGGGTGGCTGCGTTTCTCACTAACATGATGGGCTCATTAAAGGGGCAATAGGAGATGTGATTAGTAGAGTCTTTAAGATGTGGATGTCTTACTCCTAACCCCTCACTCATCCTCAGATGAGTCAAGTGCTGCCTCCCTGGTGAACTTGTGAAGTAGTCTTAATCTTCCTGGGGACTGATGAAAGAGCAGCATGAAAAATGGGAGACAAGTTGTGTCTGAGGCCTCCACCTCTATTGAGGGAAGGATTTTCCACTTTGGTCTAAATGGATTCCTTCACTCCTCTCTCAGACCACCTATCTTCTCTGTCCAAAATGTGCATGTTATTGTCCTCAAATGAGTGTCCTTTTTCCTTTAGATGAAGGTAAACTTCTGATTCTGGTCCTGTGTTGTTGCTCCTCCTGTGCTGGGGCATCCTCTTGTGTAAAGGCTGTTTGGCTTCTCCAGTGTAGAGCTCTGAACACTTCTCACTGCACTGGACTGCATATATTGCTCTTCTGTTTTGGTGTTTAATCTTTAGGGTGTACAAGCCTCTGTCTCAGTGTGTTAGTGGGTTTGAAAAAAACAGGTATGTGGTGTTTTCCAAATATCTATTTTATTTTCTCTGACATATGAGCCATGCAAGGAATGACAAGATTCTTCTATTGACTCTGGGTCTCAGCTCTGTCTGCCTTTTTTTTTTTTTTGGATCTAGAAGTAGATTTAATAAAGGCCCAATTTGGATACCCACAGGCCTTAAGAGCTGTCCTCAGGTGTCTTATTTTCTTTCTTTTTGGCAACTATGGAGGTGAGGATGGTTTCTGCCCTGTGGTGTAATATCCTGATGACTCCTAGTTTGTATTGCAGTGGATGGTGGGAGTCAAAATGCAGGCATTGGTCTGTATCCCCCTAACCAACTTTCTAGACTGAAGAAGCTCCTTGGACAAGCAGCAAGATGTATCAAGCCAAGTCCAGTTGCCATGACTCAGCCTCCAGATATCCTGAGAAAATGTTCCTGATGCAGATGAAAATCAGCTAGGCAGTAAAAGCATTTTGAAGCACTCAAACACTCACACATTTTAATTTTCAGCAATTAAATTATTATATGGATTTCTTCTTCTTTTTTTAACCTAGCAATTTTTGTTTTGAATTTTCTATCATTAAAGTCTTTGTTCAATGCTGTTGTTTAAACACATGCCAGCATATACATCTGGGTTATTATATTTTTTTTCATCTTCACAGAAAATAAAGCTGTTAAACATTTTGCAACATCCAAAAACAATCTGTTCCCCAACTAATTAATTTTAATAAGACATGTATTAATGTTCATTAAAAATAATTGCCATACCATTTTGTTTAAATATTAGCCAACAACTTCCTGTAAAATTTCATTAGTACAAACAAATGTAATATTAAAGCTATATATGAAGTAGAATTTGAGAAAATAACTTAGAATGAAAAAAAGAAGTATTTCAACAAGAATGAACATTGTGAAATATCTATCTATCTATCTATCTATCTATCTATCTATCTATCTATCTATCTATCTATCTATCTATGGTATAAAGAGACCTGATCATAAAGCCAGGACAATAATTCTCTGGATTTCCCACCCTCTCATTAGAATATCAACAACTGTTTCAGAGGGTCTCCAGAATTTCTATACCCACTTCTTGAGCTGTATAAGGGAGGAAGGACGTCAGAAGACCAAATATGGAAGAGCCACTGACTAGCTTTTGGATCTCATCACTAATCCTAATATAAATAAAAGCTACAAAGATGCTATAAAATCATTCAATCATTTTGCTGGGGGGGGGAATAGGCAAGAAGTCTGCCAAGCCAGATCAAGCACAAAGAAAAACCAGGGAGGAGGGAGGGACAGAAGGTTTTGTTCATTGATTTGGGGGGGGGGGGGATGTATTTCAACTGTTCAAGAGGTACAATGCATTAAAGCAATCCAGCAGGGCCAGAACATTTCCATTATGCCCCCTATTCATCATAGGTGATAGGAAGTCTTTATCCCACAGAACCCAAGCAATCTCCTATTTAGGAGGTAAAGTAGTTAAAATAATGAAAAACTACATTCAATGTAAGCAACTGTAGTAACTGAACTTGTGGGGCTCTTGTGAATGAAGCTCATTATATTCAGCATTCATTAAGCTTTCTTTTAGAAAACAGGTTTAAGTGCTGTTCTCCTTCCCTTTCTCTTGTAAAGATGCTGCTATTTTTGAAAGATAGAATATTGCCCTACCAAAACCAAGCCGCTGTCCTTCCATTTATATTTAATACAAAGCTGCCAACTATTGGCTGCTGACTTTTGGCTTTGTGACAATGTAATAAGGATTATTACATGTTTCCAGAGTCAGAAAAGCAGTTGTGTCTTCTTTAGGTTTCTGCATACCTATACAGACTGGTGGGTTGGGCTGCCAGAAGTACCGATTTTCTACCTGAATGCAGGTTATTCGCTCATCTCCTTGCAACTCATAGCCAGGGTCACATTGAAATAGGACTGTGTCCCCAGGTTCTCTTCCATCCCCATTGCGTGTTCCATTCATGGGGACTCCTGGATCTCGACACGCTGTGGCTACAGAGCCTAGGAAAGAAAGAAAGGGGAAGGAAATAAATCAACAAAAGCTTTGATTATATTTTTGGAATAAGTAATTAGCACATCTTGAGAATCCTAAATAACTTTTTTTCTGCAAGGAATTATCATGGCATATATGATTCACATCTGTAAGAGATTGTGGGGAGGCGGGGAAAGTAATAGAAGGAATATTGGAAATAAGGAACCAACAGATAAGAAATGATGTTGTTCGTAGCTTATTTAATAAAAAGCAGTTCAGTCCAGGATTGCAGAAGGCCGGGGAAGAAGAGGTTCAAAATGTTCAAAGAGACACCACCTTAATGAACTTGCTAATAAATGAGGACGGTTTCCAAGATTCTGTACTTTACTCCTAATACTCTCAACAAAACCACCTTTTTGAAGCCTCTGTAGTTCTTGCTTCTTTGATCATGCCCTCCTTATTTTGTTCAGTTATTCCTTTTATCTACCATCTGTTTTAATTATGGTGTGTGGCATCACCGTCATCTAAGACTTCATCTGTAATGATGTCACTTGTACCATACATAACCATGTAAAGGAAGCCAAGTATGCCATTGTGAATTACATCATTTGTGCCACTTCCAGAATGATGTTGCTTTGCACATATCTTTTGCCTTTCCTTGCCCCTTTGGATATCCATGGTATGTAATCACTCCTCGCTTATTGTTTAATATAAATTTTTGAACATTTTTGAAAGTATGACACATTTCTAAGTAAGAATAGGACTGCATTGTCAATGTCACTGTTCAATGCTTGGATGCAATGGTCTAGAAATCGTCTAACCCAGTGTTTCCCAACCTTGGCAACTTTAAGATATGTGGACTTCAACATGCTGGCTGGGGAATTCTGGGAGTTGAAGTCCACTATTCTCAAGGTTGCTGGGGCTGAGAAACACTGAAAGAATCAAGGTGGTAGTAGATGAAATGATACACATGAAATAAATTTTGTTATGCTTTTGTATCTTTACCAGATTGACCAGAGGTTGCCTACAGATTGTTTATATATTGTCATTGGGGATGTATAAAATAATTAAATTCATTGATGTCCATGATATTAATGGAAGAGGAGCACTATTTTGTTATAATAAAAAATATCCCAACAGCGACAAGAAGTGAATATTCAGAAACTGAAGTGTGACATTTTACTCCAAATAGAAGCGTTTGAATGTAGCGTTCCATTAAGTGTTTAATAGTAAAATGGCCAGGATCATTTCTTCCCTTGAAAGAAAACTTGACAGGTTAAATGAAAAGAAAGCATATAGTAATTTAATCAGCCTGCTCAACCTTTTGGATCTGCCAATACTGACAGAATAGGTTTTAGCCTTCAGCCAGTTGTTGGCGTGTTTGTTTGTTTGTTTAAACAGGAAAATGCCAAAGTTAACAAATAAACAAACAGATGTCAAACTGTTTCTTTCACTGTTTATGAGGTTACTAAAGGCCTCAGATAAAGGATCAATGAAATAACAGTTGTCGCACCAGCCACCAGCAGGCTATTTTAAAAACACATTCTCCATTATTGTAAGGAGATGTGTACTAATCCTGCACAGCGGGAAGACATGGTTTGTCCTAAGGTTGCTTTCACTGAACTAGGGACATGAACATTCAGAACTGCAAAAATCTCTTTTGTGTCCTTCCCAGAACAAGAACTTGCCTTGGATATTAATATAATTAAAACTTCCTCAGAACGCACTGAACATCATTGAACTAGTCCTGGGAAGGAATTAACTGATTTAGAACGGAATATCTTTCATTTGCTCTTACAATATTTAAACAGAGTTCTGTGTTGCTCTGTCTAGCCTCAGGTATTTGTTAAAGGTATTTCAACAAGATATACATTTATTAATATAACAAGATATACATACATACATACATACATGCATATATATATATATATATATATATATATATATATATTGAACTGTTAACTCATTTAATTTAAATGACTTCCTTGATTTTAAAAATCAGTCTAAATCTTGTCCACCTAGCTAACCTTGACTGATCTTGAAAAGCTAAACAGGGTTGGATCTAGTTGGTGTTTGGATAAAAAATCCCAAATCAAGAAATTCTAGGGAGACCATAAGTAAACTCTTGGACAGTCAAACAAGAGAGAGAGAGAGAGACAGACAGACAGAGCAAGAGAGAGCAAAGTCAGTGAAAAAAACACTTCCATATTGTTGAATGTATGATAAAATGGGCTAAAACTTTTGCCTGCAATATACAAATGGATCAGTGGGAAAATATATGGTTGAAAGGATTGAATTTCACTTTATTTATTTATGTATTATTTATTTATAGCTGCCCATCTTACAAAACAAACAACTCTGGGCTTATGTTCTAACCTTAAAGAGATTTTTTTTAAAAATGATGTATCATTGGTATATGTCACCAGAGAAATTGTCTAGAATGTATAAAGATGCTTTGAATCTCTGTTGAAAATGTAAACAACATGGACATTTTATCATGTTTGGTGGATGTGTAACCCCACCCCCCTCCCAAAAATGGGCACAAATAAATACACTAATTCAAAACATTTATTTTTTTTGTAAGCTACCTAGGGTCACTTATATAGTGAGATGGGCGGCATATAAATTTGATAACTAAATAAATAAATAAAAATTTTAAAGACTAATGTACAATTGAAACCAGAGGCTTTTTTGGGGAGATTAATGGACAGACAGCTGGAAAAAAGCCATGGAACTTTGTTTTTATATATGACAACTGCAGTGAGATTATGATATGCTCAAAAGTGGAAAAGTTTGACATTACCCACAATGGAGGAATGGTTGGTGAAGATGGTGGAATTAGCAGAGATGACTAAATTGACTTCCTTGATTAAAGAAAAAACAATATCTACATTTATGGCTGACTGGAAACCCCTTTTAGACTTTTTGCATGAAACAGAAGGGGGAAAAATGCACTTATGACTTGTGGTTTTGATGATTAGGAAAAATATGGATCAGAGAAAAATTGAGCTTTTTTGTAATCATAAAGTGAGAGATAACATTGTATATTTGCTGCAAAGGAGATTGGAATCTTCTTTCGGTTTCATTTTATCTTTTCTTTCTGCACTTTTATCTTTGTTCTTTTCTTTTTTTCTTTATTCTGTATTAGTTTTGGTTTTTAAGTTGTCTTTAAAATTTTTAATAAAATGCATATATTTTTATTATACAAATTGAACTCAGGTTTAAGGAGAATGCCTTAATTTTCTTTTGGATTTCATATGCCATTACTGGAGCATTCACCTTCACTATTCCTACATTAGGCATAAATATATGTACTACTCAATCATCAGTTGTTTAACATATAACAGAAGTAGTGAATCTTGTTTCTATTAAATATGCACAAATTCTTCCATTGACACCTCATTATTGACCTAATGCTGTTTCTTTTGATGAAATGGAAGTGATCCTTCTCATTTCTTAGCCTCCACTAGTGGCTAAGATAAGCTGACTTACCCTTTTCAAAAATCACTGCTCCTGCGTTCTCTTCTCTTCTAATAAAGGTTTGATCCATTGCTTCACTGCAAAGTTTTCACCAACCATGAACACATTTTATTTAAGTCATCACTGTTAGTAATTGTTAGATTTAACTATAGTTCTTACCCTCTTGCTTTAATATAAAATAATGCTTTAATTTATATGCACATATGCATATACATATAAAACAAAACATTATTGTATAAGTGTGTACAACTGCTATGCTTCAATGCCCACTACACTAAGAATATCTTGATGGAAGATTGGCATAGATAGCATTAAATATATAATTAACATTAAAAAAAAAAAAGATTGCCAATTCTCTTAGTACTTTCTCTTCTGCAGTTATTTTATTTTATTTTATTTTATTTTATTTTATTTTATTTTATTTTATTTTAAAATTGAAAAGCTCCTCTTTCGCTTCATTTCTCCCTCTGGGTTTGACCATCCCCTCTGCCTTTAGTTGGGGATGGGAAAGGACTATTAACCTGTAAACACAAATAGTCATTTGACCTGCTTTCTCCCACTTTCAAATGTCTTCTCTTCCTCTGATATTTCAACTATTTCTTTACAAGCTATCTTTGGAGAAGGTTTTCTGAAGAGTACAAACAAAAATATACAGTTTTCATAACATATAATAAAAATATGGCTTGTGCATCTTCTTAGTTAAATAGGGGATTCCTTGTTTGAACCATGTTTATTACAGCTCTGCGCTATAAAATTCCGTAACTGATTATATTTAAGATTATTTTTAAAAAGAAAATCCCTTTTATGTATGCAGGGGGACTCTCCTCCTTGGACTAATAATGGAAACTGGGCCATAATAATAGACTATTCATGGCTGAATATCCCTTGTTGACCACAATCTTTAACTGAGGAGCCACAAGTTTACACATACTTTCTGAGTTTACATGTCATGCTTTATTGGACATTTAAAATTCCAGCATATTTTGCCAAGGCAGCAACTCAGGCATTTCCAGGTGAGATCAAATCCCCAATGGCCCAGTCCTTAAGTCTTCTTTTTGCATGATGCTTTTGTTGTTCATTTATTATACAGTATCTATTCTCTGTGCTGTATACTGTTTCTGACTCAGTTTTTTTACATTTGCTTGTCTTTTTAAATTAGGCAACAGTTTTAAAAATCTCTTTAGATTAATTTGTAGTTTTAATGCAGCAACACATATCCTTTGTTGGAGAATGGAATTCCTGACTGCAGACTGTAATAATGACAGCTGCTGTAACTTATTAAAATAATCCTCCCTCCCTTCTTCCATTCAGCACAAAGAACTAAATACAAAATGTTTTGCAGAGTACCACTGAAATTTTCTTGCATTTACTGGAATTGCTCATTTAATATACTGCAGAATAATGTTTACTTTGCTTGTAGCTACTTCACATTCATGCTTCATCATTCTATGATGGATAAATCCCAAGGTCTCCTATACTTCGACCGTCTCCAAAATACAATTACAGACTGAGAGAAAAAAAGTTCAATTAAGTCTCCAAATGCTTTTTTAAAGTACTTTGTATGATGAAATTTTATCCCTTTTTCAATTACTGTATTCTGTGAAGTTCTATCTGCCTAATCTCCCAGCACTATCTGTTTCAACAATGACTCCCAACTTTATACCATTAGGAGATTGCATGAATCCATTGCTTTATTCACCTCCACAGATATTAAAATGAAATATTAAATATATTTCCCAAGACTAATTCTCAATAATTTCCCTTTAAATGTTCTACCTGTAGATGCAGCACCATTTCCTGTTCAGTGAATGATTGTATTGTATTTTCATACCCTCCACCCCATGTCATATTTACTAGCTAACATGATGGAAAGTTTCAGCAATCTTGTGAGCAACTTCTTATCTCAGAGTCAAACTAAACATCACACTTTCAGGATGTTATGTTTTGATTAAGGTATACCACTACAAAGTACAATAAGATTAGGAACACAAAACATTGCAGTGGAGAAAACAGGCATGCATCCTCTTTCTGCTCCTTCCAAATCACTTTTTAGTAGTTTTGTAGTAGTCAATGATGAAACCTAGTCAACATCAGGAGAAAAAAATAGATTTTACGAAGGATTTCAGGCAATAATAAATTATTTACCCTGTGGTTCATTCAGTCTATTTTTCTAGTCAATTCTTCCAACATCGCAAGCATTGAATAATGTTGTCTTCAACATGGCCCATAGCATAACATGTATTTTACTTAAATGAGGTATAATACAGGTGTTCTTTTGCTAACTACATTAGATTGTTAACTCCCCCCCACACACACACACACAACCTCATCCCTTTCATCAATTTTACCAGGGCTAATCAGTATTATCAGAACACTTCTGACTAAGCATGATGAACATTATTCAATACAGAAGTAAAATTGGCTGCAGAAAGTCAAGGCAAAAAAGCAAAGTTTAAACTAAGCCAGAAGATCCATAGGGGAGAATAAAAAAAAGTCAAGGTTGCAACCATAACAGTTCAAAGATCCACCCCTTTTATGTGCATGAAAGATCAGGTGCAGAGCTGCAATCACATGGTTATATTCACCATCCTAACTTTTTTGGCAGACACACACAAACTCACCTGTTGACAACCCTAAATTACTTTTCAGAGTAGAGTAGTGGAATATATGGCTTCAGACAACAATAGTGTAGTATTTGCTAAATATATATCATATTATTCTCATGCAGATCTGCTAATTCAAATTTTAGATCTACAGTCATGATGACACATTCTATTTTGTTCTGTTCTGTTCTGTTCTGTTCTGTTCTATTCTATTTTACTCTACTCTAGCATTTTCCATCAATCATGTATACACAAACAAGGAAACACAAGAAGAATATAACCCTTAATTTACTCTTTGTCTGATCCATTTCCATTATTATTCCAGGATTTCCACATTTCCTGAATCCCACTCTAACCATTGCAAAAGTGGCAAATGTGAGGAATATGTTTGGAACTGTCTCCCTCAACTACTGAAGCCAGTGTTTTGTTATCTTTGCTGATGTCCACCACTATGCCAGGAAAAATCATAGTTCCCCCAATGTGTGGCATGAGTCCCAGCAGGGGTGTCCACAAAGTGTGGTCAAAAAGTCAAAATGGTGGCCATGATGGTGCCTTGATGTTCTGCCCATTTTTTAGAGCATTGCAGAGCTTCAGTCACACCACCATGGCCACAATCTTGACTTTTTTACCATGCCCTGCAGACACCCTGAGTCGTAGTCTAACTAGCGCATCCTCAACAAACAGTTTGTAGTCAACATCACAAATTAATTATTTGGGAGACAGATATCAACATTGAGTTATCAAAAGTACAAGTATGCTGAAACTTCATAGAGTCATTATAGTTTTGATGTCATGTATTGGACAACATATGAAAGCCTGATAGATTTGACCAGATGTTTTTCCAATTCTCCACATGGGTCAAAGGTTTTTACTGTGGTAGCAGTTTGGTTTCACTAACGTGCTTTTCTTTCATACAAAGATTCTACATTTAGTCATGTATCAGTACATCTATTCAACCTGTATTGGGTTTTCCGCTAATTTTGCTTCCTTTAAAAGGCTGTAACTATTTTATTGTATTGGCAGCACAGACCTGGGACATGCCTGATTGGTACAAAACTGCTACACAGTTTGGTTCAGAAGTATCCCAAGCAATATATTTCTTTGTGTCTCTAATGAGATAGGGAAGACAAATTCAGTAATCTAACTCTTCAAAGAAGTTTGAATGTCAACAATCAAAGCTACTGAATCATGCCAGTTTTTACTCTGGCAACATAGTGAGCATTTTGCATTACCATTGGATCAAATGTTAACTTTAAAAAAACTTAATGAAAGAGAAAGGATTAACAAAAGGGAGTGGATTAATAAGAAAGATAAAGAGAAATTGTGGAAGAGTAGCCTTGCTCTTTGATATTAAGATTCTGCATTTGGGCCAGAGAAAGAAAGCCCTTTTTTGAAGTTTCATAAAATGCAGTTTTGTTTCATAAAAAAGAAATCTGAGAATCTGGAATAAATTAGATCATATGAAAGACTCATATATCAACTAACTTTATCTTGAAAATGCTAATTTCAATCTTAGATACAATAAACTGTTCCATGTCAGCTTGTATGATTTGGAGGATTTGCCAAAATCTAATTAACAAGCCTGGCATGATTTAATTCATTTTATTTTACAACATGTATAGACTGCCCCAAGATGGCCAGCTCTGGGTGGTGTATATGAGCAAACCAAAAACAAAATATCTCAGAGTAAAACAATACAGTAATTCCACACATCATTATCATCATAGGTGGATATTCCCACTTATCCTAGGGTCCAAAGACCTACTGAAGCAGGATGAGTTTAAGGGCTTTCTTAAATGAGAGAAGGGTAAGAGCCAATCACACATTAGGGATAGTGTCTTCCACAATATAAGGGCTACTACTGAGAAAATATGTCTAGTTCCAGACCCCTCCACTACAAGTTACAGCAGGCCCTCTCTCAATGCAGCAGTACACACTATTCGGGGTACATCAAGATTTGCTTGTGTTACACCACTGCTATGCTTCCAGGTGCAATTCAAGGTGCTGGTTGTCCCATTTAAAGTCCTGTATGTGACAGAGGCAGGCTACTTCTGGGACTACCTATGTTTGGGGGTCTCTGCCTGTCCTACCAGATCCTACAAGAGGGTATGCTCCTGTGAAGTTCTGGAGGAGTAATGATGGATTGAGGACAGCTCCATTTACGTGGAGCCAACAACCACAGCAGTTTAGAGGAGTTCGCGAAAGGTCTGGCTCTTTGGAACCATCTCTGGACAAAGGAGATGACTGGATCACCCACAAGTACTCCTTACAGAGACTCCCTGTGAGGAAATTGCATTTAGCAACCCCCAGAGTGCTCTGGGAGTTGCGGGAAACATTGAGCCCAAGCCGCGGTTTGGTTCCTCCAAAGAGACACTAGACTTACTTTCACTTCTTCTTTTAATTACCATTAGAAATTACTTATTACTGATTTACTTGGAAATTAAAAACCTCCTGAAAGGCAAGTTACCGTACACTGGGAGAATTTCCTTCTATCCTGGAAGAAAGAAGATTGAAGTAAGTTTAAAGATTAAAAAGAAAAATCATAACTTTTGGAAACAGTGAAAGGGGGTTAAGAATCCTGACTGGGGACAGTTAAGGGGCCAGATGTATGGAAAGAATAGGGTTTGTTTGTTTTTTTAATGGACTGTTTTAAATTTTATAAAAATACAGCAGATGATTTTGGATTTAATTGTAAGAAAACCTATTGTGGGAAAGTTTTGGCTCTGGAAATAAGCAAAAGATAAGACTGGGTTTTGAAGGTTAACTAGAGGGAACCAGAGAACAATTAAAAGAAAAGATGCATTCTAACTTAGTGG
Organism: Python bivittatus; assembly: GCF_059951505.1. NCBI lineage: Eukaryota > Metazoa > Chordata > Lepidosauria > Squamata > Pythonidae > Python > Python bivittatus. The sequence continues at coordinate 16,753,101 of NW_028277086.1, read as the reverse complement.
AGGGACATTGCCTTGCTATAGAAGAATTTAAATCTGTTTGGGAACAATGTGTTCAGGACTTATTTTTAAAATTGGATCTAACAGACGTTACAGAAGAAGAAAAGATTCTGTTGGATAAAACAGAAGCTGAGGATGATTTGAATAATGAGTTTAAAATGTGCTTTAAAGAAATGCCAGAGATAAGGAAGATATGGAAAAAGATGTTATGGATAGGAAAATGGGCTTGAAGATGTTTGACTAGAAGAGTTATATGGAGAAAGAACTTGTAATAGATATACAAACTTTGCTGGCTAATGTTTTAACAATTAAAAGGGATATCCAGATTACAAATCAGAAGAGTGAGTTGGAGAATTATTTTACTTTGGATCAACAGAAGGGAAGTATTAAATCTCTGAAGTTGCTTCTGAAAACAGACAGGGAGAAAATGATAAGAAATCTCTATGTGGGACTTTATTTGAAGAGGTTACTGAAGATCAAGCCTCTTAAAAAGAAGAAAAAGGTATTCAAAGAGGATTTAAGTAACCACGGTTAAATTGTGTAAGTTTTGAATTTGGGTTCTTGTTATTGGAATCTTTTTTCTGACCAGGACTGTAAGACTGTAAGGACTAAAAGACTGTAAGACTAGCTACGGTCAACCCTCAAGTCCGACTACCAAGGCTCAGTGGAGAAGTACCATCAAATAGTATGCTAGAAGATGTCAATGAAGCCCTCCAGACAATCCCTACTACTGCCATAACTCAAACAAATGAACTGGTATAAGCCACAGCCGCTGTAATCCTGGAAATGCTTGGCTACACAGTCAAGAAGAACAGCAGTACATACACACACACACACACACCCCCGGAAAATGAGATTGGAGGCTAAGATCAAGGAAACTCGGAGAGAGGTCATTCAGCTGGTGGAACTATAGAAGGGTGTGGAGATTAAGGATAAGACCTAGCTATTGAAAAAATATATGGGCCTGACTCCAACTGAAGCCCTAGACACTGCTAAACAAAGGCTCACAGCACTGGCTGCCAGGCTAAGGAGATACACTAGAGAAGCAGAGGCCAAGAAGATAAATGCCCTGTTCCCCAAAGAACCATCCAAAGTATACTCCCAACTGCAGTGCAACCACACAGCAACAGCTGAGCCACCGGCAGCAGAAACTGAATAGTACTGGAAGAACTTATGGGAGAAAGAGAAGATGCATAACACCAGTGCAAAGTGGCTACAGGACCTGAAAGCAGACCACAGAAATCTCCCAGAACAAGAACCAGTCACCATCACAGTAGCAGACATTCAACAGCAAGTCAAGAAAGAGCTGGACAGCACCTGGCCCAGACATGATCCACACCTACTGGCTAAAGAAACTAACAGCAGTGCAGGAACACCTAGCAGCACAGATGAACCAGCTGCTAGCAGCAGGCTGCCACCCAGACTGGCTAATACAAGAAAGGACAGTGCTGATCATGAAAGACCTCCACAAGGGAACAGCATGGTCCAACTACCAGCCAATAACCTGCCTCCCCACAACATGGAAAATTCTATTAGGCATCCTAGCTGCCAAGCTATAAGACCATATGGGCCAGTACATGACAACAGCTCAGAAGGGCATGGGGAACAACACCAGAGGCTCAAAACACCACTTGCTCATTGATAGAGCAGTTGTCCAAGACTGAAGGTCTAGGCAGACCAATCTGAGCACAGCCTGGATTGACTACAGGAAAGCCTATGACTCAATGCCACACACATGGATCTGTGAGTGCCTGGCACTATACAAAGTCAACAGGACACTAAGGACTTTCCTCAAGAACTCAGTGGGACTGTGGAAGACAACACTGGAAGTCAACTCAAGACAGCTCGCACAAGTGGCCATCAAGTGTGGCATATACCAAGATGATGCACTGTCCCCGCTGCTATTCTGCATAGGCTTAAACCCCCTCAGCCAAATAATCATAAGGACTTGATACAGGTACAAGTTCAAGAGTGGAATCACCATCAGCCATCTCCTCTGCATGGATGACATCAAGTTGTATGCTAAGAGTGAATGAGACATCAACTCACTGATCCACCTGACCCGGATCTACTGTGAGGACATTGGGATGTCATTCAGACTGGAGAAGTGTGGCAGGATGATAGTAAAGAGAGGGAAGGTAGTTAAGATCGATGGAGTGGAACTACCAGTGGGCCACATAGCAGACATACAGACCAGCTTGGTATCCCACAGTCACATAGGAACCATGATGAAGAGGCAAGGAAGACAGCAATATCCAAATACCACCAAAGGATAAGACAGGCCCTGAAGAGCCAGCTTAATGGGAAGAACAAGATCCATGCCATCAACACGTATGCCCTGCCAGTCATCAGATACTCTGCTGGGACACTGAGCTGGCCAAAGGAGGACATGGAGGCATCCGATGTGAAGACCTAGACACTCCTCACAATGTACGGAGGTTTCCACCCCAAGTCCAACACCCAGAGACTGTTCACCAGCCAGAAAGAGGGTGGGTGGGGTCTGATGAGTGTCAAAGCCACTGTTCTGGATGAAACCCAGAGCATCCAGGAGTACATCAGTAAGATGGCACCCAAAGATGAGCTGCTGAGAGAATGCTTCAGGCAGCAGCAGACATGGGAGGAAGTTCAAGTGGAGGAAGTACCATGGTAAGAGAAGCCCCTGCATGGGACGTACCATCAACAGAAAGCTGAGGTGGCTGACATTGGGAAATCCTATCAGTGGCTGGAAAGGGCTGGACTAAAAGACAGCACTGAGGCACTGATCATAGCAGCACAAGAACAGGCAACTAAACACCAGATCCATAGAAGCAGGGGTCTACCACACTAGGCAGGACCCAAGGTGCAGATTGTCCAAAGAGACCTCAGAGACAATCCAACACATAGTGGCAGGGTGTAAGATAGAAGGCAGGAACAGCATATACTGAACGGCACAACCAAGTAGCTGGCATTGTGTACAGGAACATCTGCACAGTGTATGGGCTAGAACCCCCCCAAGTCCAGATGGGAGATTCCACAGAAGGTCATGGAGAATATCAGGGCTAAGATCCTGTGGGACATCCAGGTCCAGATCCAGCCAATCAACTAGACATCGTGGTAGTAGACAAAGACCAGAAGACAGCGGTAGTGATAGATGTAGCAGTGCCAAGTGACAGCAACTTCAGGAAGAAGGATTATGAGAAGCTGGAGAAGTACCAGGGCCTGAAGGAGGAACTGGAGAGGATGTGGAAAATAAAGGCCAAAGTGGTCCCAGTGGTGGTAGGAGCACTCAGAGTTGTGACTCCTAAGCTGGGAGAGTGTCTCCAACAGATCCCAGGAACAACATCCGAGCTCTCTGTGCAGAAGAGTGCAGTGCTAGGAACCGCTAAGATCCTGCAGTGAACCCTCAAACTCCCAGGCCTCTGGTAGAGGACCTGAGCTTGAGGAAGAGACATGCCACCCATAAGGGTGAGAGGGGAATATCTATATCTATATTTTATTTCCTATTATTCCTTTTATTCCTTTTCTTTCCTATTTGTTAGAGAAAGTTAGGAGTTAGTATGTAAAAGGGACCTATTGGATCTAGTTTATATATATATGTATATATATAATATATATGTATATATGTTACTATTATTTATATTATTCATGGTTATGGGAATAACTTTTTTTATGTTTTACTTATTAGAGAAAGTGATAAGTCAAGATGCAAAATATATTTAGTAGTTTAAGTTTAAAACATATGGTTTATTATTACTGGTACTCTTAATGCTTTTGCTCTGTAAGACTGATTGATTAATATATATATATATATATTAATGATGAGAAATGGGAAGAAGAGTTTATTTTTCTGTAATATCAGAGAAGGTGTTAAATTACTGTAAATGCTTATAATTGTCTGGAAGGAGGGGGGATTCACTTTCTATGCCTTTCTTTTCCATTTTCCCTTTTTCTCTTTCTTCTTTTTTCTTTGTATACCTTTTCTAATTATGTATTAGCTTTTAATTATGTAAAACTCATAATAGAATAGAATAGAATAGAATAGAATAGAATAGAATAGAATAGAATAGAATAGAATAGAATAGAATAGAATATAGAAATCTTTATTGTCACTGTACTATTTGTACAACAAAATTAAATGCCACCCCCGTGCAGCTTTAAAAATATAAAAACCATAGAACACATACTGTAAAACACATATCACACATAAAACATATAACACAACCTTCACATTCCATATTGCACAACCCCTGATGCTGCATTAATACTGCACTGCACTGTACGATAGAATTCAGTATAGTTACAGCTCTAAGATAGAAGCTATTCTTCAGCCTATTCGTCCTTGTTTTCATTATCCTGTACCGTCTGCCAGATGGTAATAGTTCAAAGAAAGAATATCCCGGGTGGGATGGATCCTTAAGAATGTTTTGAGCCTTCTTAAGGCAGCAGGAACTATAAAGTTCTTCCAAAGAGGGGAGAGGGCAACCAATGATCCTCTGGGCAATGATGGTAACCCTCTGGAGCGCTTTCCTATCTGCCACTGTGTAGTTAGCAAACCATACATGGTGCAGTAAGTTAAAATGCTCTCAGTGGTACAGCGGTAGAAGGTCACCAGCAGTTTTTCATTCAGTTGTTGTTTCCTGAGAAGTCTCAGGTAGTATAATCTCTGCTGGGCCCTCTTAACCAAGGCTGCAATATGAGCGCCCCAGATCAAGTCCTCCTTTATAGTAACAACCAGAAACTTAAAACGGGCCACCCGCTCCACTTGGTCTCCAGGCGAAGAGATGCTGCCTAGGGAACAGTCTGATAAGAGGGAACATAGCCCACAGCTGCATAGTGGGCGGAGCAAGAGGCTCACAAGAGACCCTCCCTAATTTCTCAGAGGTAAAGGCGACAGCGGGAGAATTGTACTTTCAGACTTGCAAGATTCTGTTAATGTAGCCTTACAATAAAGTAGAATTAGCTCATCTGGTCATGTTTCCTGACTGGTCTACCTGGGAAGGCTGACAGCTCCAGAACCCATCTATTAAAAATGCCATCTTCTGGGACTGAGGAGCTGCGCCTTCTCTGTTGCAGGGCCTGCACTATGGACCACTCTGCTCCTGAGTCTGGAGGGCTCTGACCTTCTTGGCCTTCGGGAAGATTGTATAGACTAAGGCATTGGGCTGGGGTAATAAATAAGCCCAATATAGGTATGATTTATATGGTCAGGCTTGTTATATGCAGCCTTGCATGTTAGATGGGCAGTGACATAGATTTTCTAAAGAAAAATAAAAAATAAAATTTTGGACTAGATGGGTTTGGCAAGGTAATTCCTGATATCTCCTAGTGCCGTAGAACTGTACACTTCATAACCAACACTTTGAATTGAGTCTGGAAGACTATTGACAGCCACTGCAGAGAGGTATAATTCCACAAAGACACATTTCCTTAGTAGCAGTCAGGCAGCCACTGTATTTTGCACCACCAACAAAAGCTTTTGAATTGTCTGGAACTGCGGTGTGTCCTTGTTCAAGGAAAAGAGCCAGTTTGGGGTAGTGGTTAAGGCACTGGGCTAGAAACTGGGAGATCCTGAGTTCTAGTCCTGCTCAGGCATGAAGCCAGCTGGGTGAGCTTGGGCCAGTCACCCTCTTGCAGCCCTAGGAACCAGGCAAGGGCAACCACTTCTGAAATCATGCCAAGAAAACTGCAGGGACTAATCCAGGCGATTGCCAGGAGTTAACACTGACTTGAAGGCAGCCAAAAAAAAAAAAAAATTGTTCAAGAAAAGCAATCCTCATGATTGTTCTCTGCCTGCTACGTTAAGGCTTTTAATAAAGCAGACTTTATTAGAAAACAAAATAACTGGTTTTTGTATTGAAGGGCTTATAGTTTAGAAACTGATGTTGACAGCAAAAGATGCTATAAAATTACAGATTCCCCACATGAGTAGGAAGAATATTTTAGAAGCTGCCAGCCATAGATTTAAGTTGTCCATAGAAACTTCAGGAGAAACTTAGTAAGTGAAAAAAAAAATGAGATTTTTCTAATTTGTTTAAACCCAAAGGTTGAATTTAAGGCATATTCAATATCATATGAGCATTGTTTTTAGATATAACATTTTGTATGGTTATCATAAATTTCTGAACCCCATTTTCCCTTGTAAAACTGAAATCTAAAGTTTAGTGTATCTGTTAGATCTTTTGGAACAACCGTTCAATACAATGAGAACTTCAACTGAGAAATGGAAATGGCAATTATAAAAATTGCAGGGAAATACTTCATACATGTTTAAACAGCAGTTGGAGTGTCATTTATTTGAAATATTTCTACATAGTTCTAGATTTAAAAACAAATTCTCTGGTCGATTTATATTGATCAAATGAATTAACAACAGCATATTATATTATTCCTTAAAAAACCCAGAATACTATAGAAGACATAAGATTTTAAATATGTATATATGCATATAAAATACAACAAAGATAAAACAAAGTGAAAGATTTCCCAGGCTCCCCTACAGTCCCGAGGTTGCTGGCAGTCTTCCATCCAAGGTCTAACCAGGTCTAATATTGCTTAGCTTCTTAGCCCAGACAACATTGACCAGAAACTGCCACTTAATGAGACTCATGAAGATAAAATTGAGCAATCTATAGCAGGTCTTGCCTGGCATCTAAACAGGGATGAACACAGGGTATGAACACAAATGTATTACACACAAAACTGGGAAAACCTTCAACTGCACCATCATAGGTGCATCTTGATGTTTTTGACCACAATCTGGGGATATACCACACCTAAAAATGAATAAGTAAACATTCCTAAGGGAAAAATAGGTGGCATGACTTAAAATGAAATATCCTTCCTTCATTATTTAACACTACTTCTACTCACTGATAGCATCCAGCGAAGGGTAGATTTTAATACATTTCCAGGTATCAGTCTAGATGCCACAAAGTCCTATATACCCAAGAGTTAAGTAGGAACAGCTTTAAAATTACATGTATTGTGTTTAAACCTATGACCTGGACTCATTCCTGTGCTTAGACACCATCTGTCAAAGCCAAAGAAAGGGAATACAGTGGCCACTTTCACTATTTCCACTCTCCCACTCCATATGTATACACTGACATCATATAGATTGAATCTTAAGTTGTAAAAATCATGTTTCCAAGATGCACATGAACAATACTGAACACTTTCTGGAACTAGCCCTTGAGGTATTATCAATTTAAAAGTAGGAATTAAAAAGAAGAATCTTCAAATATTGTATATAAAAGTAAAAAAGGTAAATGCTTTCCTTGATTTGAGCTTGGCTCCTGGTTTTTACATGGATAAAATCAAGTAACTTCTTAACCATAAAGGAATGGTTAGCTACTGATGCTTTCTGGATGTTTTTCAAATTTCTTGTACTATCTGGTAGTTTCTTATCAAGATATTAATCAAGCTATCCCTGCTTAACTTATTTAAATGTCACCACCAGTTATAGGTAACGTCTAAATAGAAATAAAGAACAACATAAAGTTCACAGAAATAATGGTTATTTAGTTGCTTATCACATACTCCAACTATTTCCATAAGCAAAAATGATGCATTTGTTCATAAATATGATTACCTTTCATTGTAACATAATAATGAGTATGTTTATGTGTAAGAGAGAGAGGGAGAGAGAGGGAGAGAGAGGGAGGAAGGAAGGAAGGAAGGAAGGAAGGAAGGAAGGAAGGAAGGAAGGAAGGAAGGAAGGAAGGAAGGAAGGAAGGAAGGAAGCCATAGACTAATTAATTTATAACCTAGCAGGACTTTTTACAACAGTTTCAAAATCTAGTCAATTAAGAACTATTTTGAGCCATATATATATATGTATATCAACTTACTTGAAAATTGAATGGCAAACCCAGATTTGCTGATATAGAAGTCTGTGTCAAATTGTATTGTCACTATGTTGAGAGTGCTGTGAATGCCTTCTGGAATAAGAGAGCCACTAATTTCTTTCAGCAGCATGTCATTTTCAGGTGGACCATCCCAAACACGGAGAATATCATGTGAGGCTTCAGTATCAAATGCAAGAAACTGGAGGCTGTAAAAAATACCCATGATTCATGTCTAATTACAAATAAATAAAAAATAAATAAATCTTTGCTACAAACTAAGATCATACTGGAGTACCTGACAATGTTTCCTGGATCTACTTCAATCATCCACATGCAACGCAGATTATTATCATAAGGAAAAGGATAGCCTGGGGACAAGATTCTTCCTGAAGATTCTCCTTTAAAACGACCTCCACATTCAGCTGGTGAAAACAAAGTAGAAACTGGTCATTATTTCTGATAAAACATCTACTGACAGTTGTCTTCTGTCTATGTATGTGGAATATCATTTCTTATCTATGTATATAGCAAATATTTTCTTAACTAAAGTAATAAAGTAACTAAAGTAAGAAACTGGGAATTCAATTCATAATTTATCAACTCAATTTTTAATGCCACCCAGAGTTGCTGCTGGTCAGATGGGTGACTCTATTGTATAAATAACCAAACAAACAAACAGTAGAGTCCAATTTCTGATACAGGCAGTCTCAAATAATACTATTGTTGATAGAGTATTCAGAACAAGAGTTTGAATTCCTAATTGTTTGAATGTTTTGTGTGAGTACAGCATCATTAAAAGAGAAGACAGGAAAAGGTCAAGGCTTTTGAGCTAAGAAAAGCTCAGTGGCCAAAGCAGATGGCAAAATATTTTGAATCCTATGGAAGGCAGAATGTGCCTCTGCATTTCCTTTCTGAACGCTGAAAACTCATAATCCACTGTGGAGCATTTATCATTCAAAAGTGAGATAAAATCAATTCTCCCTTGAAATTTACCTCTAGAATTTTTATCTGATGAAGCCTAGAACTAGGAAAAGTGTTGAAATGCTGATAATCCTCTCCTCTAGATCTCTCACCCCAGCACCCAAGGCTTTGGTGGAACAGCTAGCTAACTAAACTTGTTAGAAACAAACCCCAGAATCAGTCAAATTGAAGTTTTGCTAAGGTTTAAATTTTATACTTTTAAGATACTGGCATAATACAAGGGCAGGGAGAAAAAATGGGAAAACTTCAATTTGGTTGTCTATATTTTCAGATAGTAAGTGAAGGCTTAAATAAATAAGATCCATGTGTGGCACTTGATATCTCTGTCATACCATACATCAAATAGATATTTAGGTAGATAAATAAGATATTAAGAAAGTTTGCTGAAACCCACCAAGTCGATGTCATTGATGCCTGGTTACACAGGTTGCTGCAGCAGCTAAAGCATGTAGAATAAGAAGAGTTTTATCCCAACCCTATTATAACACCATCTTACGTTTAAACTAAATACAGGTAGTCCTCACTTACCAACTGCCTTGTTCAGCAACTGTTCAAAGTTACAATGGCACTGAAAAAGTAGGTTTATGACTGGTCTTTGAACTTGTAGTTATTGCAACATCCCTGCGGTCATGTGATTGTGATTTGGGTGCTTCACAACCAGTACATATTTATGATGGTTGTACTGTCCCATGGTCACATGTTTGCCATTTGCAACTTTCACAGCTGGCTTCCAACAAGCAAAGTCAATGGGGAAGCCAGCAGGAAGTCACAAGTCAAGGACTTGTGATGTCATGCTTAACCTGTGGAGATTCGCTTAATGACCACAGCCTGAACTAACCTATGTTTGGTGCAGTCACATGATTTTTCACATCAACCACTATGCTTAGCGACAGAGTTGCCAGTCCCAATTGCGGTCGGTAAGTGGGGACTACCTGTAGTATGCAAACTATATGTCGTCCTGCTCCATTTCCAGTATGGATTAGGACCAATAGGTGAAAAGAAAATATAATCCAACCCCTCTAACTGTTTATATAATCATCCAACACCTTCAATTGTTTAAAAAGGAATGAAAAAGAGAAGAGATGAGTGAATGTTCTAGCACAACTATTTTCAGAATCTCCTCCATACTTTTAAATGTGTGTGTGTGTGTATACTTATGTAATGTGTTTTTACTGTATAGTTATGATAGTTTGTCAGTAAAAGTCCCAGGAAAGACCCTGATTTAAATGTCTTCTTAGTCATAAAGGTCAGTTGGAACTCAATTCATTATCATCCTTCAGCATAATCTGTATCATAAGATTGTTGTAAGAAAAGAAAAACTGTGACACAATATGGGTCTCTCTGTATGAGAAAGAATAAAAATAAAAGTACTATTTTCTCTCTCCTTTGCAAAGTGACAGATATACATTTCTGGTAACAAGAAATTGATTACCAATACAAGATGGCAGGGGATAATCCCACGCTCTCCTTTCTCCTGTCATGCATTTCAAAAGACTACTCCCATGGAGAGTATAACCAGGGTTGCATCCATAAATGATAGTGCTGCCAGCAAAATGGCCTTGATCACTGATTTTGTATCCAAATTGTGGCACACCTGGATCCTCACAGTGAGAAAGTTCAAAACCTGTGGGAAGAGCACAATCAACAATGTTTCCAAGACAGGATTTTTTTTTTTTTCCTCCAAAGCATAGATTGGGGTTTAAAAGTAAGCTGTTTAATGCAAATGTTTGCTTCTTGTGACTACGTAAGTACCATAATCTTTTGGGTTGATGAGCAAAGGATGAGCTGCTGTTGATAAACTCTAAAGAGGCTCCTTTATCCCAAGCCAGACATTTTAACCATCCAATTCCATATGGCTTACCTTCATTAGCAGCAAGGTACTACATATTTACTATTAGCAGTCAATATATATTGGGTTGGGCATACATTTGAATGACATATTATGCAACTATCTCTAACATTATCCATTCAGCATTATTTCTGATTTACTTGTAGTGCACTGTTTTCATCAAGTAAAATAAAGGTCAGGATCATTTCTTATCCAATCCTTTATTTTACTTTCTGAAATACTTACTGGTATATACGAGCTGGAACCCTTCATCTGTTCCCTCAGAATCTGAATTAAACTCAAGCCAAAGATGATTTGAAGTACTACTCAGCGTCAGTCCTCTTAGAGAAGCTCCAGTAAATGCACCCAGCAAGTGTGCTGTATTATCTTTCCCATCATATATCTGAAAAGCAAATTGACTTTAGATAATTTCCATAAGCAGAAAACAGAGTAAACTCAAAACTTCCACTGAGCTAGATCAGGACTGCTGAATTTACTTATGATATAATAACACAAAGTATTGTCTTAAGAACCCTGATGATTATTACTTTTAAAATAAGCCAAATTACTTTTCTTAACTGCATGACAAAGGCAGGACTTCCACTTCAGCATCGGATTTGTAAAAAAGGACAGCTGTTTACTCTGCCAGTGCAAACGTTTTAAAGGTGACACCCATTTTCTCTTTTCAAGTCATATTAAAAGAGTCTCTGAAGTTTATTTCTATGAAAGCAGTTTACTAATTCATATACTGATATCAAAACAAAACAAAGCAAATGATTGCAGTGAAACTAGCAGGCAAACTAGCTATAAGTCTAAAGGACATTGTAATCTATATGCAAATTAGACATCTAGGCAGCCTGGTTGGCTTTTAAAGTACCAATTTATTTATTATCTTAAACAATTTCCACTCCCCTGCAGATATCCTTGGAAAAATGCAGGAACATCAGACATTATTAAAAGTTGAGGATTTTGTTCACTTCATACACTTAACTTGGTTACTAAATTAACCCATTTTCTGGGTTCACCTAATACACTGAATCATAAACTGCCAGATATGCTGGATGCCTGCAAAGTCACCAAATAAACAAACAAACAAACTTTAATTTGATTAAAACTTATGTTACGGAAATGTAGCCAATAGATGCTGAGGGTCTTTTTTTCTTTTTTAATCATTGCATGTATTGCATTAATTTTGCAAATGCCATATTAACTCTTTCAAATTTTAAGAAATAGTTCTATTTACATTTGCCTATGTCTGTAAAGTAAGTAGAGCTGATCTCAGAAAGAAGAAAGGAATGCATGAGCCATTAAGGGAGGACTTGCAGAAAAGATGATGCAGTCTTGAGAAAGGAAAGTATGAGAAAAAAAACTCAAAATCATTCTGCCTTCATTTTGTTTAGTACAAGATGGGACAGAGAGAAACTTAAAGAGGCTTTCAAGATTCTATTATACTAGCTTTACAATAAAAAGCCCTCCTAGAATCTCTGCCATGCCTGTTTATTGAACTGTTCAGACTTGAAGGGCTGACAGCAATCACAGGTCTACCCATGATGTGGTTCCACATATTTATGATGAAGGCATACAGGCATACTAATCATTGATGAAACACAGTAAATTAGGCAACAACTGTTTCTCAACATAATTTCAACATGCATGAGACTTTTCAGGGGAAGGGACCCATGAGATTCCATGGACATATTCCCAAGAAAGCAAAGGTAGAATCTCAGGGTTAAAGCAATACTTCCTCTATACTCCTGAGTGGAGGGTGCCCAGTTCTTCCCTAGTTGGATATCACGGCACCCAGACCTTCACCCTCCATTTTTCCCCCCTCTCCTGCATGACTTCTGCAGGCCTAAGCTGTCCTTTATCCATCTCCACCAGTGTACCAGCAATTCTGGTTGCTTCCCTGATCAAGATGCTCAGCAAAAGATCATCTCTGATGTTTATCTACTCCTTGGAAACAGGATAAGGGAACAGTAGTTCCCTTTCAGAACCCCATTTCAATTAGGAAGGGAAGCCAGACATTTGTTGTGTATCTAAAGTACCTCAACTTCTAGCACTTACTAAGGTGCTAATGTTGAGCACCAGAAACGTTGCTGTCACTTCCTGGAATCAATATACACTCAGGTCTGTCTTTTCCAAATCTAATCCCCTGCCTTGGCTGCTAAATTTTATCAAACTGACTTTTTAAATAACTAGTTTGCATGAGCTGAACAACAATATAACACCTCTGCTGTAAATCTAAGAGTCAGGGTGCCATACAATAATGCAATTATTTTTTTTAAAAAAAGGATGCAGTCCTCATCCAATTAACACATTCATTTTAATATCCCACCTCTGTTTTGATCTCAAAACTCAAAGCAAGTTTTAATTCCATTAAGGATTCAGATATCAAACAAAGAAAGCAAATAAACAAAAACAAACATGATAATGCAGAATTATTTTTCTGCATTATTTTTCAATTTTTCAATATTTCAAGGATATCCTTTACCAACATTATCCACTGTATTTTAAACACAGACCAAAAATGGTCTGCCCCAGATTGATTGATTATTTATTTTTATGATAAGAGATATTGATAGTAGCATTCCGGAAGAATGAAAGAAGGACATATAATTATATCTAGTTACAAAGAATGCACATTAAATGCAAAGTTCAGCTCATGAGACTGGTTAGAATCAATCAGAATAAGTTTCTTTTCCACAGATTGGAAATGATGGAGTAATTCTGTGAAGGGTGATACTTTGATACTTAATTTGACATGCTTTATTCCTGCATAATGCTCTGCATCTCCCTAGATACTTAGACCATTTGTGCCTTAAATATAAACAAGACTCATTTGCTAATAAAGACTTTCATAAAATATAACTGAGAATCCTCTTAAAAGTTCTACTAAAATCTTCAACGTGTATTTCTGAAGGGAGATACTTCTTCTGTTATTTAAAACTGTCACACATATGGTCCTCAATACACCCCAAACCTCCCTAGGTAAAGTAATCTCTAGGTAAAAGGATTACGTCCTTAATCTTAATTGTTAGACAAGTGTATAACCAAAAAGGCAATCCAATATTTGGGTCCCCAAGGTGTAAGGCAGCATAAATCCTCCTGAGCAATTTGAGAAGAAATTGTATAGGCTCCCATTAGGCAAACAAATTCAATATAGATTGCTATTAATATCTTACACAGGTGGACACACACAGAGATGCACACTTTTACAGCCAGGATGATGATAAAGTAATTAAAGATCCTCTTTATTTTTTAATGTTTTAGCTATTTAAAATAAAGACAAAGCAAAATCTACTTTTCCCTGATGGTTAACTTGACTTTGTTTACAATGTGATAACCTGGTTAATGGCACATCTTTTCAGAAATGCATCCCTTCCAAATTGCAACATACCTTAAGAACATCTGCTTGTGCTAAATGGAATGTTCTGGCAGAAATATTAATCCCCTTCCCTGCTTGCACCTGAATGCTGTAAATACATTCGTGATTGTTTTCATAGTTGAGGGGATAATTGGGGGACAGCAATATTCCTTCATTAGTGGTGGCAGAAGCTCCACATTCAGCTGTAGGTAAAACAGAATTCAATGTATAACTCAGTAGAAAACATACAGGAAACACCACTGCAATCTGATAATTGTCCTGCCTGTTCAACATAAATTCCTGGTAGTAATAATCATAAGGGACAAAAATGGCCATTTTCATATTCTTCTTCATCATCTTCTTTTACATTATGTCCCTTGTCTTTTATTTTCCCCTCCATTTATTTTTCTGGACATTTCTGAAAACGGAAATAAAGCAGAAATGGTAATACCCTGGGTGAGATGTACAGAATTTTAGGAAGGAAGGAAGGAAGGAAGGAAGGAAGGAAGGAAGGAAGGAAGGAAGGAAGGAAGGAAGGAAGGAAGGAAGGAAGGAAGGAAGGAAGGAAGGAAGGAAGAGTCTTAAGTGTTGATTCAATAGAATTAAGCACAGGGGTGAATGGCAGAAATAATGATGGGTAAGAAAGAGTTGTATTTCAAAACTGATAGGAAAAAAAAAAGGATAAAAAAAAGAAAGCAGTTTCATACAGAAACTACATTAAGGATGACTTTAGAGAATACTTTATTAAACATAAGGGGATTATATTGCAAGAGAAGTGTAATTAATCATTATGAACTGTAGTTAAAAGAAAGAAGAGATTAATGAAAATACCTGGTTATAACAATGCTAATAATTTTAATACAATAAAAGGTAATGAGAAGTTTGGGAAGTCAGAGATCTAGAATGCCAGCTCACCCACATTCATCTCTAAAATTAGGATACTGTTTATTTTGGCCGCTCCAGGAAAAACGTGTAGGGCTGTGCAGAGCATTGCATGTATGTATGTATGCATGCATGTATGTATGTAATCTGTATTCCACTCTTTCCTAATGGTGCTTCCCAAAACATGTTAGCCTAAGCTAAACATCTCCCCTTGAAGCATTTTCATGTCATGTCATGTCATGTCATGTCATGTCATGTCATGTCATGTCATGTCATTTTTTTTTTTAATGCTTGCAAGGTTGCTTCAAGAGAAATCCATAGCTGTCTAAAATTGTTTCTTATTTTCCTGGTGGTTATGCTGGAATCGCTGTCTTTCTTTACACTCGGATGGGCAAATAATCAGGCCTAGTCTTCAAAGCAGCCATGAGATCCACTGGGTATGTTAAAAAACAAACAAAAAAACAGCCAAGATGGTGTCTGCAATGGTGTGATTGAAACTCTACCTGTTTTTTATATATCACATCATTTTGACTTTTTTAACCACACCTGTCAGCCCCATTAGGTCTCCTAGGAAACCAACTCCATGGGAAAGGTAAAACTACTTTTACTGAGATTGGCTCTAACAATAATCTTGCAAATTGGATTATGCTATACATCCTCCCCCTTCTTACACTCCTCTAAATAAGGGAGGTATCTGTCTGAGCCTCTTCTGAATACTATCTGTCTATTGTGGACTTCGAACATGTTTTGCTCCTTGTTGTTTTGGTAACACAGTTTGTGTATGAAGATCATCTTCCTTACCCTTTACATCAGCCTACAGAAACCCTTGAAAACAGCTGTGTGAGTCTTTCAACTGATGGTTTAATGCATTAAAATCTGCTTAACTACACTGTGAGAAGTTTTAGCCCTCTTTCCTTATTCTGGGGAGGGAGGGGGAACTGCTGCACTTCTATAAAAGATTCCAAACAAGCACTATAATAACATATCAGAGGTATCACTAGATAAGTTTCTAGTAATCATCACATTGAACTGTTGTCTGAACACATGGATGAAATTGTAGTTAAAAACAAGTGTTTCTGACAGAACGGGTATCCACAGAAATCCCAGAAAATTAATTATCTGAACAAGCACAGTTTTCTCACCGAGTAAGTAAGTAAGTAAGTAAGTAAGTAAGTAAATAAATAAATATCCCAGCATTAATTTTGGGTGGTAGACTTATTTTAAAATACTGCAAACTAGTGAGAATCCTTACATTTACACAAGGCTTCATGCTTCATAAAACTAAGTACAGGAAACATGGCTGTTAGTTCTTCAGCCTAAAGTCAATATTTAGAGAAAATTATAATTTTACAAGCTGCTTTTTCCTATTCACCAGTTATAAATATGTTTTTGAATCAATGTGGACGAACTATTTCCACATTAATTTATATTTTCGCAGTAATGGCCCAAATGGCCCCGTCAAATTCTATGAGTGGCTGGATTTTCTATAGCTTCAATCTATGTTTCCACATAGTTTCATTAAGGAAATTCACATTAAAACCTTTTGCTCAACAGCCGTTCTTTAGGAGTCTCAGAAGAGAGAGATATTAATGTGAGAAATTAGAATCTCCTTTCTTTCTTTCTTTCTTTCTTTCTTTCTTTCTTTCTTTCTTTCTTTCTTTCTTTCTTTCTTTCCTTTTTTTTTAAGTTATATTGCTCTGACAGTGAAAGGAAGAGATGGTTTCTTCTTTTATGTTGAGCATGTATAAAAATGTAAAGGGAAATGGTGAACCAGAACATCAAGATTATGTTACTATAATAGTTAGATTGGATTTTAGGATGATGAATGCACCATACTTAGACTGTTGTAAAGAGAACTAATCAGGGGAAGCAATTAACTGAAGTTGTATAAGATTCTACTCAGCCATGGGTGAGGCATGATTTGATTAAAATTCCTCTACCGAGCAGAGGTTCACTTAATATTATTATTATATGTTAACGGAATCACAGGACCTCTATGGCAAGACCTCCAACCTCTGTGTCAGTTCTTACACAGTACTTAATTCTAACACCCTTCATGTCACTCATTTTGGAAGCAATTGGTTTCCAGATATTTCTATTTTTTATTGAATTTATTGAAACTCATTTGAGGGGTTCTTGGTGAAAAACTGTAGTGAGAAAGCAGAGATGCCCACCCCCGCCAAAACACACACACACACACACACACATACACAGAGGCTTCTAGGGATAAGAAAAATCAAATATTATATGTGGCAATAGAAATTATTTTCAATGGAAAGTAAGATATTTCTAAGGGAGAATAATGGAAAATGCATGACAATAAACATTGACAAAGTCTTTTGGAATGTTTTTTGAAATTAAAAATGTTTGGAGATAAGAATGATAATCCAGTCTTAAGATGTTTCTCACTGTTTTCAGATTGGATTCATTAGAGGCCAGTTACTGAGTTATTCTATTAGAATTTGGCGATGGTGTTTAAGCCATCTCATCAAGAATCTGTTTCTTGAAACATGATAATTTTGGCTGTGGTCTACTTTTAGCTTATTCTTCACATCAAGAAACTGCATAGGATCATCTGGCATCCTGCATATGTTGAATGGACAGACAGAATATTTCCTAGAATCCGTTGCAAGGTATAGGTATAGATTTCATTTCAAACAGAAAAATTATTTGTTGTATAGTTTGGTATGTCTGGCTTGGTTTGCTTGATCTTGAAACTGTTGTTTATTTCCGAATATTGTTCTTCTCCCACAATGCTAGAAATTCCAATACAAATGAAGATGTGGAACATCTTTGCTTCTGGAACAAAGATAAAACTGGCAGCTGATATTTTGATACTTCTTCAAAACTTTACATGTTAAATATATCCTTAATGTGGAAGTTGATAACACAGAGGAAAAGTTATATAGAACAGTTGAGTGTTGAAACTCAGCATCAGACTTCATGCTAAACCAGAAAAACCTGACAAATTAAAGTGAAAAGACATGAGAAATGTAAAGACTGTACTGTATCGAAACTCATAGGTGTGCACCATGCTTAGACATGCTGTATCGTTGCAAATTTATGGACAATGACTACACATACAAGCAAATGAAAGCAGCTGACCACGTACCCACACACCTGGGCAGAGGTGCACTCCACACTCTTCGGCCACCACCAAGGCAAATAATTTCTGAAGCTCCCTCTAAGCGGTATCCAGAAGAACAGGAGAAAGTAAGAGTGTCTCCTACTTCAAAGTTCATTCCAATTCTGCTTCCAAATTGAGGAGTCCCAGGGTCCTCACAAGGCTCCAGATTGTATTCTGAGATAGAAAAAAATACAAAACAACATCTCCATTAAAGGGTTTTAGCATCTGAAAAGCAAAGATTCCTTTAAAATCTGACTCAGCCAAAATAACTAAGTGTTGCTACCTTATGACAGACCACACCTGTGTACCTGAACATCAATTTAGCTTTCAGATACTCCCCCCTCCCCATGCATGCAAAAATCAGTAATAGTAATTCAACTAGAGTTTATAATCATGCCCATACATGCTCACAGAATCTGTGAGATGCTGCTATAAATGAGCACAAGTCTGACATATAAAATGACCCCCAAAAATATGCATCTTGAAAACAAGATCTATTTTCTTATGAATTTATTCAGAATACTATGTCTTGAAATTGGTCTTGAAACCTCTCTGATGTGCTATGATTTCCCCATTAAATAACATACTCTTTTTATTACAATTTTCTTCAACACCACTATAAATGCTGCAACAGACATATTGAGATTTGTGGAATGGAAGTAACAACAAAAGCAATTGCAAAATGTATTTTTTTTAGAAAGAAAAAGTTATGTATCAGAAAAAAAAGGGTAATATTTGGATTTTTCCTTCTCACCCTACCCCATCTCTGTGCCTCTCTGTGAAGTAAATACTGCATTTTCTTCAACCTAAACAAATAGCTTGTTTTGTTCTCCTACCTGAGAAAGAAATATTAAATCCTTCATATGATATTGAAAAGTCAGAAATAAAACGCAACTGAGCCCTGAAATTTCCATAGAGACCAGCATTGATTGCAGATGGAAGTTCTGAACCAGTCAGGCGTGCTAGTGGTTGAGTGAAGCTGCGATTTTCCGTGATTAGTAGGTAGTCATGATGATCTTCCAGATGAAAGGTGTGAAAGGTAAACTGCACTCCTATTAGAAAAATAAAATTAGACTCATATAGTTAACATGAAACCAATTATATCACTGATTAAACTCATACATTTCATTCCAAACATGGGCTCAGAAAATTAAACAAGATTTATTTCACCGTTGCCCTCAGGGTCTTCATCTCTTTGTCTCTTATCTTTATCAAAATCATATTTTTGGATTTCTAGATATTCATCTGCATTTTGAAGGTAGCTAAGAGGAAGGATAAAAAGCCACTATTCCTCATTGACAAATGTACAAAAGTGAAATGTTAATGCTAAATCTGTGCCTAAAATAATAAGCTAAACTGTTTAGTTTATTATTTAGTTTATCTGTTTAAAAAAAATGTTGCTTGATAGTTCAAATGATAACATTTAAGCATAACATTTAGGGTGCATAATATGAAGCACATTTAAATGAAATATAAGTAAATTATGTACCTTTTCCATGTGTTACATCCACAGTCCATGTGCAATTCAATGAATTTGGATACAGTTCAGGGTAACCAGGAGATAGAATAGTTCCACTGGGTCCTCTAACATCTCCTCCACAAAGAGCTGAAAATGCAAGGACAGGATGTAAGGAGGAGAATATAAGGACATCAGTATAGGCAGTCATTATAAGTTTGCCAAAGAGCAACTAGAACATCTAATATCACTACTTAAACAGTGCATGTATCTGGGAGGGCCTTAGGGAAACAATACAATAATCTCTAACACTTACACAAAGTGCAACCAACGTTTACACAAAGTGCTCACAAAGGAACACAATGAATTAATCATTAAGAAGCTCTGGTAGTAATTATTATGACTTGCTAATAACATTGGTTGATTTCAAAGAATTCTTAGTGAAAAATAATGTTTCCTTTACAGGAAAGAAATAATGTATATGTTCAATTTAACAGGAACTGTTAAATACACATAAAAGCATAACAGAGAAATGTTCAAGCAAAGACAGTTCCAACCAACATTCTCCTATAGTCCTTTCTCCTATATCACTGATTAGTTTTATTACTGTAATACTAAGCCATTGAATAAATCATTATCCATCCATTCATCCATCTGAATACCTTATAACTTTTTGAGGGGCAGGGGAAATCAAACCATATGCCTGGGAGCTGATGGCTGAACAACTTGACAGGTAGTTAAACTTGCAGTTTAACTTGACAGGTAAGCTTTTGCAAGCTTACACTTGCCCAGCCCCATCCTGTCACACATTAAGAAGAGTGATTGGTGGTTGTTTCCCTCACTGAAAGGTGGTGTTCAGTCAGAGGGAAAATGAAGCCAGGGAATCAATCAGTTGATTTTCAATTTTCAATTCAATTTTCTTTGAGTTGTCCTACATTAAAATTGTAAGGATAACAACAAGTATACTTAACAAGACTTATACTGGTCTTGTTGCTAACACAAAATAAGGCCCAGCATATTTTTCTGCTGTTACAAGGACTGGCAATGCTTTATGATGCTTTTTGAGGGATAGAAGTTAGTTCATTTATAGGTATAGTTTCTCTTTCTCTTTAAATTAAGCCAGCCCAATTTCAATGTGAAAGATACAGAATTACAAATTGGGAGCAGTTGTTTACTCAGTGGACAAGTCCCATTGTTCTAGAAGGAAAAAAGAAAGAAAGAAAATCTCATTTACATAATGAACTGCATGCTAGTTCAGCCACTTGAGAAAGACATTTGTCACAATATGTACTGTTATTGCACAGTAGAGAATACTCTTCACAGACAGCTTCTTAATAGTGTTTGTTTTTAGATAGTAAATATTTAGTGCCTTGTAGCATTATATATATATGTATGTATGTATGTATGTATGTATGTATGTATGTATATGTGTGTGTGTGTGTGTGTGTGTCTACTATCCAGGGAAGATATTCCCATCTGTCCTCTGTGAAGCTTTATCTACAGAAGTTTCAGAACATTCTTACAATGTCCCTTTTCAAGTTACAAAAAAACAGAGCACAGAAGGGCTGATGAACAACCTCCACTAGTCCACCTTATTCTTATACTATTTCAGGCTCAGTTGGTTACAATAGGAAAGTAATCTTAATTGCTCAGAATCCATTGTTCAGAAGTCCCTTGCTGATCCCTCTGCAAAGAAAGGAGTGAAATTGGAGGCTTGGTGTGTAGGAAGGGGCTGGAATTAGATGGCTTGAGATTGTTTAGATCCTTTAACTATTTGACCTGATCCTCAGCTGAGTCCTTAGATTATACGAGTTTAGGTATGACTTTATTTAGCCTGCAAACCAAAACAAGTTCAACCAGGTTCTGCCACCTGCTTGTAAGTAGAGACTGTGTACGTATGTATGTATGTATACATGTGTTTGTGTGTATGTATACTCCTTGTTCCTTGGGCAAAGACTCCCTAATGCTTCACCTG
Organism: Python bivittatus; assembly: GCF_059951505.1. NCBI lineage: Eukaryota > Metazoa > Chordata > Lepidosauria > Squamata > Pythonidae > Python > Python bivittatus. The sequence continues at coordinate 16,731,665 of NW_028277086.1, read as the reverse complement.
CCTACCTCAAATATGAGAGTGACACAAACTAAGATAGTCATGCCAGCTCAGACATTGCCCAGATTAACAAGATCCATGTCAGATCTTGGGGAACCAGGACAATCTGACAATAAGTGGACAACTGGAACAAACAAATGGATGAGACAAGAGAACCTGGAATTGATGGAATGCTACTATAACAGTAGACCTAATGAGAAGGGATATATGAAATGCATGAGGAAACTATGGATGGACAGAAAACCTATATTCACACTAACTGAGAAACAGGTAGTTACCCAATGTTTCAACACAGTGAAGAGGAAGCTGCTCTCACAACTTGAGATAGACCAATTACACATTACATCCCAGGCTCAAGAAGACCCTGAAGAACAACTGGATGTGCAGCCAACACCTGAAGCTGGAATGTCACCGCCACCTCCTCCATTACAGAGCACAGCAGCTGATATGAGGCTTAAGATCATGGATAAACTAGCTACAGTCAACCCTTGAGACTGATTGTCAAGGCTCAGTGGAGAAGTACCATCAGATAGTATGTTAGAGGGTGCCAGTAGAGCCCTCACAACAATCCCTACTACCACCATAACTCAAACCAATGAACTGGCATATGCTATAGCCTCTGCAATCCTGGAGATGCTTGGCTATACAAATCAAGAATAACAGCAGTTCCAGTACCGCCCTGGAAAATTAGGTTGGAGGCTAAAATGAAGGCAACTCGAGAAGTTAGTAAACTGGTGGAACTACAAAGGGGTGCAGAGATTAAGGATAAGACTTGGCTACTGAAAAAATACAAGGGACTGACTCCATCTGAAGCCCTAGAGACTGCTAAACAAAGGCTCACAGGACTGGTTGTCAAGCTAAGGAGATACAATAGAGAAGAAGAGGCTAAGAAGATAAATGCCCTGTTCCCCAAAGAACCATCCAAGGTGTACTCCCAACTGCAGTGCAAGAACACAGTAATAGCAGAGCCACCAATACCAGAAACAGAACAATCCTGGAAGAACATATGGGAGAAAGAGAAGACACATAACACCAGTGCAAAGTGGCTGCAGGACCTGAAAGCAGACCACAACAATCTCCCAGAACAGGAACCAGTCACCATCACAATAGCAGACATCCAACAGCAGTCAAGAACATGAAGAGCTTGATAGCACCTGGCCTGAACATGATCCACACATACTAGCTAAAGAAACTAACAGCAGTGCATAAGCACAGATAAACCAGCTGTTAACAGCAGGCTCCCACTCAAACTGGCTAACACAATAAAGGACAGTGCTCATCATGAAAGATCTCTACAAAAGAACAGCACTGTCCAACTACCGGCCAGTAACCTGCCTCCCCACAACATGGAAAGTCCTATCAGGCATCATAGCCACCAAGCTATAGGACTATATGGGCCAGTACATGAGCACAGCTAAAAAGGGCATTGGGAACAACACTACAGGCACAAAACACAGTTGCTCATAGATAGAGCAGTTGCCCAAGACTCAAGGTCTAGACAGACCAATCTGAGCACAGCCTGGATTGACTACAGGAAAGCCAAAAAACTAGAGTTTTTTTGAAGAAGCTCTGGGGCCCTTGTCCAAGGCTTTGGGATCCTGGAGTTGCAAGACGTATAACATCATATGTTGTACTATTATCTTAATTACTCCTATCTGCAAGAATGACTGTTATTCATTCCCACAGAGGAAAATACTGTGCTACCATATTAAGAAAATCATTAAAAAGTAATGTTTCTTATACCATTTCTTAATAATTGTTCAGAATGGAAAGAGATGTGCAATTGGTTTCTAAATATCTTTTTCTCAGCTGGCAGATTATGTAGCCTATGTCTCTCATCCCAGATGTAATTACAAGATTTTGGTAGAGAGTCTGTAATATTCAGTATATGTACACACACCCCTCACCCCCTAAAAATCAAGTTTAGACAGGAAGAATTACTATTGTTTTTTCAGTAAATATAATGAATTAGTCTTTATTATTAACATGGATAAAGCTGAATATTCATACCATCACAAGTAGGGAGTGGATGGCTCCACCAGTGGTTCTTTTCACAAAGCAAAGGTTCCTCATGATTCAGTCTATAACCTGGGTCACACCCAAACGATACAGTTGATCCAATGGAAAAATCATGCCCATAACGATGGCCATGTACAGGTATACCAGGGTCCAAACAAGAGTAGGTATTAACCATTACACCTGAAGTTCAGGAAAGAAATGAAGGGAGGGAGGGAGGGAGGGAGGGAGGGAGGGAATACATTTTAAATTAACGGATGAGGCACATTACTATAGATAGTAAGTTTTAGGAAGATTTTGATAGGAAGGAATGCATTAAAAAATGAGAGACATTATTATCATAGTGATAGTTAATTCTAAGGACCGTGGAAGTCACTAAGGACTGAGCAGGAACTTTCCAATTCTTCCGATAGAATATCAATATTTTTTTAAAAAAATTAAGAGAATAAAGTGGTTTTGACAGTGTGACAGTATTACCTTCCTGACTGCCCTGAAGTAGAGATGTTCATAATAACTTCCAGCCTTTCAATTCCTTCACTTCCATGCTCTGAAAGCTTTAATTATTTCCTACTTCTTACCCTAGTCATCAGTGGAGGGAAATGTGAGAGTTTATTCCGTTACAATCTTGGCTGCTATGTTCACAGAGACAGCCAATGTATTGACCTACCACTCCACTCTACTAAACCTTCTCCAGATCTCTTTTGCTTATAGGCTGTAGTTTGTGCATTCATTCTTTTCCATCTCACATAAATATTGGAATGGTGATTCAGTCCATTTCTGCAACTCAGATATCTGAATTAGCAATGTTTGTAGGAAATGCTGCTAACCAAGACACTGCAATTGGAAACCCATATCATTACTTCTCAGAGCAAGTAATACATACAGCAAGTAATACATACACCAAGCCAGGAACTCAGCATCTATCTTAAGGGGTAGAAGAGTCAGCGTAGCTGTACATGGGGCAAGAAACAAACTTTCATCCTTGTGAGTTAATAAATAAATTGGTAACACAGTCAAAGCCTCACTGGTGTGCTTAGGTCTCCTGACCACAGCCTGTAAACACTGGTGAAGATATGGTAGCCAAGACCTTGAAGGATATTTATGAACAACAGTATTTCACTCTTGGATTCCAAAAAATATGGAGAAAAAAAATACTTACTTTCATAGTGGATTTTGAATCCATTATTAGATCGACTGTTATCTGTTGTAAACAGGAGATAAATGAAATTGCTGCTACTGAACAAAAATTGAGGGACTTGTGTACCATTGTAAGAGCCAAGGAGTGGTGACAGAAGATTTGGTCCATCATGTACTTCAAGAACATCGTAATTGAGTTCTGTCTGGAATCTAAGTTGGAGAAACACACGAAGAGACATAAAATATAATCAAAGACTGCATGCCCAGAAAATTGTTACATATGCTATTTCAATACAATTATTCTTGTTTTCTCTGTCATTCAAAATCCTACTCCAATTAAATTTTCCAAATAATAATGATGAGCAGAGTTTGTTCCTTTATTTTGTCACTATTCTAAAACCATGGCAGATATTACTATAGAATGTCTCAGATGTCCATGTGTTTCTGAACATCTTTGAATGCATACATTTAACCACTCGACAGTGCTATTTCTCAAATTCACTTCTATGATGATAGTGTTCAGTTGCTATATTTACACCCCTTTATGCAGCATTTCAGTTTGATTCACTTCAATTTGTATTTTATTCGTATTTTTATTGAATGTGACCTTGAAAGAATTTAGCTAAAGTGTGAGGATTGTTACTATGGTTGATCGCACAGTCAGCCAGTTGTTTAGACTGGACTTGGCATTTTTATCCACCTATCGAGTTCTTCCCAAGGACCTAGGATAGGCAGATGTTGCTGTTTGATGGTGTTAAAGGTATTGTTGCAAGATGTAAGCTGTTCCTAGTATAAAGCTGCCTTTTGCAATTGACTGATGGTGATTTTTGTCAATGCTGATGGTCTTCAAGTGGTGCTCCAGATGTTTTGGGATTGCCCCCAAGGTACCTATTACTTGCCACAGTCATTCTACTTCTATTTGCAGGTCTTTATATTTAGTGATTTTCTCCAGTTCTTTCTCTTCTCTTCTGCTGTCTCCAGGTATTGCAATGTCCACTATCCAGACTTTTTTGTCTTTCTTATCAACAATTGTTAAGTCTGGGGTGTTATGTGGCAGGTGCTTGTCTGTTTGAATTCTAAAGTCCCAGAGCATTTTAGCTTCTTTATTTTCTATTATTTTGTCTGTTTTGTGGTCCCACCAGTTCTTGCTTGCAGGCAAATGGTATTTCTCGTAGACATTCCAATGCACCATTGTTGCTACTTTGTCATGCCGTTGTTTATAGTCGGTCTATGTGATCTTCTTGCAGCAGCTAACTAGGTGGTCCACTGTTTCTTTGGCTTGTTTGCAGAGGCAGCATTTGCTGTCTGTTGCTGTCTTCTCAATTCTGGCTTTATATGCATTTGTTCTTAAGGCCTGCCCTTTTTTCTTCTTCATCTGTCTGGTGTACTTGTAACATTCCACATTTACTTATGCTCCTTGGTAAGTAAAGTCATTGTTATTATTAGTATTGCCTTCAAGTTAGTTTTTGACTAGTCCCTGCAGTTTTCTGGCAACATTTTAGAAGTGGTTTGGGATTGCCTGCTTCCTAGGGCTGAGAGAGAGTGACTGGCACAAGGTCACCCAGCTGGCTTTGTGCCTAAGGTGGGACTAGAACTCACGCTCTCCTGGTTTCTAATCTGGTACCTTAACTACACTAAACTGGCTCTCTAAAGTATGACTAGGAATGCATAAATGTTAGGAATGTTTGAACCATTTGGAGGGAGGCTTTGTTAAGCTACATTTCTACACCTGGATCTTGAATCATCAAGGTTCTGTGTTGTCTGAAAAATTCAGCATGGCTGCTTCAAGTTCCTTGTAATCCTTGAGCTTATTGCGTGTGCTTGGAGAAAACAATTTCTTCTAGGATTGCTGCTGGAACCAAAACTGTACTGCCTCCACACCAAGGGTATCTGCAGAGTGGAATGGGAGTCAAAAATGTCAAGGTGGCACAATCAAAGTTTCACCCCTTTTTAATGTGGACATGACACAAGTAAAAAAGGGATGGAGCTTCAATCACATGGTCATGGCTGCCATCTTGACCTGCCTCCCCCAGCAGAGATCCCTGTATCACCCTGAGTAGCACAGAGTGGCATTTCAGGTCCTTTGGGGTTTGCCCCACAATGATGTCCATATTGGTTGCCAGTCCAAAGCGAGCATAAACAAGTAATAATTAGTTATCCACAAATCTAAAGAAATATGCACCAGATACCTGACATTTGGAATTTAATACTGCAAGTCAAAAATTAATGCTTCTATGACTTTATCACATAAGAATAATAGCATTTTAATCCACAGAGTCATAGCCATTTAATTTCTATTTATATGACAATTGCAATCGATTGTGTCTTTACACTTCCATTTTTCCATGATTTAATCTCAGCTAATCACCTGAATTACTATAGCATTAAATATTTTGCAAAGAATAAACATCTAGAAGCCTATTCACAAATATCTAAGTCTGAACAGTTAATACATTGGATTTAGATTGTCATAATTTGAAACGGCTAACTGAAGTTAATGAAACTTACCTAAGTCTGGTTGACTAACTTAAATCTCATTGGTTTCACTGTCTCTACATAAGATTGTCTTGAGCTAACCATTTCTTTTACCCCATACAAGAAATATTTCTTGAATAAAGTATAATAAATAGTGTTTAAAGTAAAAATCCTATAAAGTAAGTACTTATTTAAATTTCTGAGGCAAAATAAGATCCAGACATATATATTTAAATGACCACTAACATTAGAAATCTATTTTTTAAAGGCAAACCATTCATGGATTTTAAAAAAATTTTCCCAAGTCATATATTTGAAAGAAAATTTCAATTCATTTTTCAATTCATTACAAACAAACAAACAATGCATTATTTTATGGGCCACCCATTTTCTGTCTATCCAACTATGTTTATTTTATTATTTAATGTTTCAATTTATAGCCTGTATTTTTTTTCAAGACTTCAAGGAGGCAAGTGTATCATCTTCCTCCAATTTTTCTCAGAACAACTTGGTGAGGCAGGTTGTACTGAGATAAAACGATCAGCCCAAAACCACTAGGTTTGTTTTCGTGTCTAAGACAGCTTTGAACCCTGATCTCCTAGGTCTTCATCTGACTTCTTAAGCACCCACACTAGCTTCCTTATTTCATGTGGTATGTTTGAGCATAAAATTAAGGTTACACCAACTTGACATTGGAGAAAAGGTGAGATATGCATGTAAGTAAATAATAATAATAATAATAATAATAATAATAATAATAATAATAATAATTAGTAGTAGTAGTAGTAGTAGTAGTAGTAGTAGTAGTAGTAGTAACCAATTTCCATCATCTGGTGATTTAAGGTACTGGACTAGGAGCAGAAAAATCTGAGTTTTAGTCCTGCCTTAGGTATGGAAACCACCTAGGTAACCTTGGGCCTGTCACTCTCTCTCAGCCTTAATAACGAGGCAATGGCAAACCACTTCCAAAGACGTAACCTAGGATTTTGAATGGATTTGTCCATGTAGTCACCAGGAGTAAAGATGGTCTTGTAGGCAAAAAAAGAAAGAAAATCCACTGCAGAAAGAAATCCTTTTTGTTCATCCAGTATGTCAAATTTAAAACTGGGAATGTTATGCACTCTGACATAATAGTGTAAGCATTCTGCTAGTTCAGACCAAAGGCCTATCTACATCAAGCCCTGTTTTCCTGAGTGGCCAGCCAGATATTCCTAAGAGGCCCAAAGTAGCATAAGAAAAAGAAGTCTCCATCACTGTTTGTTACCTAGCATCAATTTACCAAGGCAGGATGCTTTGATTTTAGCCATAGCATAGTTTCACTGCAAATTTCTCACTATCAATTTCCTCTACATCCTGTGTAAGTGGGATATGAAAATATCATCATATATTTATTTATTAAACAAACTTATATGGCCGCCCATCTACCTGAAGGAACTCTGGGTGGTGAACAAGACTTTTAAAAAGCACAATATAATTAGAATAAAGCAAAACAAAAAAACATTTGAGACAAACAAAAAACAACATTAAGGCCTTGGATAGAATTTGCGTTCATCAATCAACAACATCATGCTGGCTTCATAAACAGATTTTCACTGCTTTCCTGAAGGCCAGCAGAATCAAGGCCATCCATATCTCTGGGGGATGGCTATGGAATAAGGCAGACACCAAGACAGAGAACACACGCTTCTGAAGCCTCAACAGGCAGCATAGTTCACCAAGGGGACTTGGAGCATGCCCACTCTGCCAGAACTAGTGGGATGGGCAAAAGCCATCAGGAATAGAAAGTCCCATGCAGGGCTTTAAAGCTGATGAACAGCATCTTGAATTACATCCAGAAGCCTACTGGGAGCCACCACACAGTAGTGGTGTTACATGGGTGTACCATGATGCACCCCTTCCTGCCTGTGCTGTTGCATTCTGGAACAGCTGCAGCTCTCTGCAAGAGTGAGTGTGAGCAGAATCTCCCAAACTAAGAATGGAGACAACTGGCACACAAGATGTATGTGTGCAAAGGCTGTACTAGCCATAGTTGCCAGCTGCTCTTCAAGCAGGAGCTGTAAATCCAGGAAAATCCCCAGATTGCAGACCAATCTGAGTTAACTTGTTTTCTAAATTAAATCACCCAAAGATTACATTGTGATTTTAAAATACTCTCTACACTATCTTTTTTTTGAAAACCCATGGGTTTATATCGAATTATTATAATATTTTTCAGTGCAGTTAGTCTTTAATGTGCAAGTTGGCCTCTTGAACTTTGTTTACTGAAGCTGAAACTGAGTGTCTTGTTTTTTGTACAGTAGACATTATGAATTAGTAAATTGGGCAGGACTGAATAGCAATTTTGTCCTTCCTCCTACTCCCACCAAGAAACAAACACCAAAATTAGGAGAAAAAAAAAAACATTACTAATGGTAACTATTCTGTGAAGACAAGTATTTTTGCTGTATTGCTTAAGGCAAAATTATGTTAGAAAGATGCATGGGACTGATTCAGCAAATGGTTCCTTGGAAATTGACTTAGCTTATTAATTGGCAAATGCATATGTGTCTCTTCGCTAAATGAAATTTCACTATGAAAGTCAAATATGCTTTAGTTATAAAGAAACATAAGCCCAGGTTTAATATCATTCTTCAGAAGTAGCAAAAATTCAGTATCTAAGCAACTAAGAAAATTTGGGAAATATTAAGCTCACCTGTATTCAGATTTGAAATATACAATGTTATTCCGGGAAATGAATTAATGGTTTCATGAGCAAGGTCTAAGATCATTAGTCTAATGCAGTACTTAACAACATAATGATTAACTACTGGCATTTAAACTCTAATAATTATGTTTCAACTGTCACCTTAAGATAAAAAGTGCTAATCTGCATTCCCTTCTCTAGTTGTTTCCTATCTTTCTGATGATATAGGAACTTGTAACATTCAACAGATCATGTCATCGCTTTTCCTATTAGAAGGATAAATGGAAACATGTCCTGAAAGCCTATGGAGCTTAAAATCTTATTCAGGATCAGTGGCATGAATTTTCAGTTTGAAGCTTCAATTCCTGAATTCAGTTTATACGTGATACATGTAGAGCAGGGTGGGGCAACCTGTATTCCCATAAGGGCCCTCCAGTGCCTGCCTGCCTTTCTTTCTTTCTTTCTTTCTTTCTTTCTTTCTTTCTTTCTTTCTTTCTTTCTTTCTTTCTTTCTTTCTTTCTTTCTTTCTTTCTTTCTTTCTCTCTCTCTCTTTCTCTCTCTCTCTCTTTCTTTCTTTCTTTCTTTCTTTCTTTCTTTCTTTCTTTCTTTCTTTCTTTCTTTCTTTCGACTGGGAATATGTTTGGGGAGGCTTCCCACCCCCACTTCCATCTTTCAAAATGATCAAAAGCAGATGTTTTGCTGGGGATGCCAATGCAGTACAAGATGCCCCAACTGTCTTCCAGAGAATAGAGGGGGAAAGTTGCATCTCAAACCATAGACTATCTGTGAGGCAGAGAATTATAGGCTTAAAAAAAGTAAGGTCAATAGAGAAAAGAAAAGAGAGAAAACCAGTAACAAAAAATATAGATTCTCCTCTTTTAGTATTTTCTGCTCTTTCCCTTTCTCTCTTTTTCCAGATCAGCCTTTCAGAACTATGAAGAAGAGTTTTGAAGATGACTGAGAATAACAGCACAGCAACAACAACAACAACACTAATAAAAATGCCTTCATCTTGTAGGTTTTTGAGATGTGCTGCTCTTTCCAAAAAGTAGTGCAGAGACTGTAGGATTGCTTAGGAATAACTGATTCCTAGATGTCAATAAGGCAGACTAGCCAAACAATCTTTCAAGCACACTACAGTTATTCTTAAGAAAAATAATGACTACTGTTATGACATGTTCAGAAGTAATACATTTAATACAGCCTACACTTTCATGGATTATGTCCTATATCATAACAGGTCTTCTCAAACATTGGTACTTGAGAGGTCTAGATTTTTCTTCAAACATGGGAAGAGTTATAGTCCATTGTATTGATCTCTCAGTGGCCTATCACATACCTATGGTAATCTTACAAAAAAGAATATAAACACAATAGTATCGTCTTGTTTATATCTTACAGCAAATACTACTGAAATACATAATGCTTCTGTTACTGGATGCAGTACAAAGCCATCATGGCTAATTAGTAGCCACCAGGACTTGTAGGGTACCAGATTAAGGCTGTGGATCTACCACTCAAGTTCCAATGATACCTGATTTGTATCATTATGATGTCTGACAAGCAAAGCAGTACATAAAAAGCTTTAAAATAATAACATATATTGAAGAAAGAGACCGTTTTCTAAATACCTGTGTATGTATCCTGATCTAATATTATGAAACCTCTGTAGGAGCCTCTAATATACTGTATATAAATACATCCTAACTATAAAGAGTATTGTATAGTGTAGTGGGGATTTAACCTAGAATTTTCAGAAGTTGTATGTCCTATTGCTTTGAGCTTACAGAATAGAAGCAGCCTCCCCATTTCCATCAAACTCTTAAGTATGGGTAAATGTTATCCTCCCATCACTGAATCCATTGGATAACAATGTTATATATTCCAATAACCCAGAGATCTCTAGAAGTTTTTACTGAACTATAAATAAGAAAAACATCATTAATGAAAATTAGTTTCTGATATATAACACTACAGAATCAATAACAATAAAAGCTCTATTTAGCAGACCTCCTTTTAATGAACTTCAGTTGCAACAGACAAGACTTTTTACCAGACCCCCCCCCCAAAAAAAATAACAGGCAAGTCCATTTAATTCTTAGTAGTCCTAGACGACCCTCATAAATTTGTTAAATTTATGTAATTATGCCAATTTACATCACTGTGTAATGATATCATTACATAAACAATCCATTTAGTTATTTGTGTAATGATGTCACAGATGATGAAAACCTAATTTGTGTCATCTGCAATGATGTCATGACACAAAGAGCATAAATCAGTACAAATGATTTTTGGATTTAATGGACATTCAGAAATAATGGACATCTCCTACTCTGCTGGTCCATTAAATCAAGGTTTTATTTTTTACTGTAATCTCCTGCTCATCAGTTAAAAATGAAAATAGAAGGAGGAAAAGAAGCTTTTGTCAAGACCTTTCAAATGTAATTTTGATAGAGTGTCCTGGTTCTGCTTCAATCACCCACTCACAATTCAAGGAGTCTTTATAATAGCCAGGCCAGCCTGGAGAAAGGATGACTCCACTGGGGGCTGCAAAATGTCCACCACATGGAGCTATAAAGAAGAAAACAAGAAGTTGTTATTGTCAGGCAAGAACTGTTGTAGTCATCATGTTCAGATTTCCGAAATAAAAGGAAATCACAAGGGTGGAAAAGAAGGCTGGAAGGAAGGAACGTCTGCAGCTGGTTTATCTTCAGAACTGAGTCAAAGTGAAGTATAAATCAAACAAAGTAAGAAACGAACTAGTGCAGCCATAAGCTGGCACTGCAATCATGCATAGTAAAACAGCAAGTCCCTAGTTTAAATTTCACCACTCTCATCAACTCACTAATTCAGTTTAGGGCAAGGTATGTACAGCAATTTTCTGGGAGTGCTTTTGAGTGATTAAACGTTACTTCAGAAAGGAGTAACTGAGAAAAAGGAGGGAGGATTAAATCTTGCCCTGTCTTACTGTTGCTAAGCTTCAAATTATCATTTGCCCATGGCTTTTCTCTGAAGCTCCCATGATTTTTTGGGGGGGAGGGGGGGTTCAGTTCTGAGGTATATTTTTATATCCCCTCAAGAACAAATGAGCTTCACATGCAATGTGTTCTTTTAGTAAATCATTACATTACTATTCTGCTGTAGGGGGATATTGAACCCCCTTGCATGGTTATTACAATCACTATTCAAATTATGACCTAAACGCAGTGGCATTGGCAGGGAGGGGTCCAACCAGTGAGTCTTATGAAAGCTGTGTTGTGCCATTGCGACACAAGCTCCATCCCTTTTCTATGTGTGTCATGATGTCACATTTAGAGTAACTCTGCTTTCATCAATGTGCCCATCCCTAAAAGATCTTTTGCCTTTAAAAATTATTTCATTATTTCAGAGCAAACTATGCAAATAAAATATTTTAAACGCCGAAATGTGCTTCATTTGTACATTACATTTTACATGTTCCAACTCCTCATACATCTTCCTTCTCAAACCTGGCAGCCTTCACATACCCTGGGATTCATTGTACCCTCATACCTTTTGAAATGAAACTGAAAATAATTCATAAATTCTAGTAATGGGTAAACAGTTTACAGTTTATCATTCTTTCTGGAGCCCTATTTAGTTTTACGATGCCTGAATTCTCCCCCGCCCCCACATTTTTCCCACCCACACATGCCAAAGAAACGCTAATTTTTGAGGGAATGTGAGTGACTCAAGAATAGGTTCTTGTGAAAAATTAGATAGGGGAGGGGGTTTTGAAATGGCAATAGCTCCTTTAGGTATTTACAATACTACATATTAGTGATTTTTGAAAAAAAAAACCGGCAGAGATATCGACTTGAGTAAAGTACAATATGTGCAAAACTGTTTTTACACTTGTTCTTATATGGAAATATATTTCCATGAACAGGCCTGGAAAATTAGTTTGTTGTCAGCGTGACTGAATGATTAAACAGATTTAGGAGCTAACATGATATGATCATGGCTGTATGAGCATATACCTGCATGTGTTGAGTATGAATAAACATATAAGAAGATGGATCAAAATTGTCTACTGCACTTTGTTCTTTTCACACATTGAGCAGTGGAAAACTCAAAGCATCAACCTGCTTTTTAGGATCCCCAGCAATTGTCCTTGAGTGTCTGACTAGAGTCAGACTCTAGTACCGAAGAGTATGAAATAGACTAATGTATGAACAATATCGCATGAAGCATTTGTTGACCTCATATGTCCTCAGTTACCACCATTTAGCTTCACTGGATGATGTTATGGACTCTGATTCTGAAGATCAGGAGAACCTGATGGGCTGCAGCCTACAGTTGGGGAATCAACAACTTGTCAGTCACTCGGAATAATAACTCAACGCCAGCACAGACTCAGAGAACAAGGAGCAGAATTCTGAATTTGGGAGATCGTTAAGGCCTAGAACATGCCATTAGCTAAGGAAGACTCAGAAAGATCTAAAACTCCAGCTTTTCAAGGCCTTCTCCCCTGATTGGAAACAGTGTTCCACTACTGGGACTGTCTTCTTCTAGCCACTCATTCTCCTGATTCCTTGCTTGGCAAACAGTTCTTTGCTTATGACCCGTGGCTTGAATATTGTGGATGTCTTTGTCCCTGACTACCAGACTGAAATAGACCTGTTCTTGGCTGTATTTAAGTCATAGCTATGAATTACAGGCAAGAGACACTTTTTCTGTAGATACTGTATTTCTTTACCTAATTTACAGCTACAGCACTAGTGTTATCTCTAAATGATTTACAACTAAGCTAATACATTTGTTGGAAACATTTGCTGGATGTCACTCAGCCTGGCACAGGACAGATGACACAGAATCTACATTATGGTAGAGTGATTTTTTTTTCTTTTTTCATATTCATTTTCTTAACAAAATGCTCATTTCTGTATTTCTTTTCTTCATTCACCCATATCCCCTCCCTCCCTCCCTCCCTCCCTCCCTCCTTTCTTTCTTTCTTTCTTTCTTTCTTTCTTTCTTTCTTTCTTTCTTTCTTTCTTTCTTTCTTTCTTTCTTTCTTTCTTTCTTTCTTTCTTTCTTTCTTTCTTTCTTTCTTTCTTTCTTAAATGTTGCAGATGTTCTGTAGTAAGGAAAGTGTTCCAGGCCTTTGGACATTTGGATTGTTCTTCTCTGTATCTTTTCTTTTAATATTTTAATATTGGTTTAGGATGTTGCCAGAACTGTATACAGTCTTCTAAGGGTGAATAAAACATGGATTCTCTATAATTATTCTTAACATGAAAATTTGCCTTTTTTCCCCCCAGCAGTCACGTTGTGGCTTAACATCTTTACTGAACAATGCAGCAGAACCTTAAAACCTATTTCTTGGTTGCTCACTGTCAGCTCAGACCCCATCAGAGATTTTTGTCCCCTAACATTCATTATTGATACCATTATCATGAAAAAAAGATTTGCCATTTTAATGACTTTTCTTCCAGTTGGAAGGATGCTAATGGAATACTCTGCTGTTCCTTTGATGAGCAAAGATACTGAAAAATATAGTCCAAATAATTTTTTTGGAAAAGATTTATTGGACCAATCTTTAAAAATTCCTATTCTTTAACTACACATTATTCCTTTAATGAGGCATTTGTCAAATGTCTTTTCAAATCCAGGTAAGATCCTCTTTATCCCCATCTGTTTATAAGATAAAAGTTACTTTTGCAGAAGACATATTCATTTTTTTTTTAGCAAGACATATATTCCCATTTGCCCAGTAATTTTCCTTGCTGTAAGATTTTTCACCAATTCATACAGAAGGCTCTTTAAACTCACCCCTTTTTAAAAACTTGGTGCTATATTAGATATTTTCTAATCCTGTATAATGGAGGATTTTGGGGCACCTATTGCATATTTTGTTAGAAAGCCGGCAGTTTCCATTTGAATGTTTTAAAACCTCTCAGTTGGACATAATCAGACCTTTGCTTTCAATGCTTTTATTGTTGCTATTACTGATATAAACTGCACAAACCAGCATTAGATCATAGGACAAATAGGGCATAGTTATTTCCAAATTTTGGATTTTGGATTTTTTTTTAATCTATTCAATTGTGTCCAATTCTTGGAGATTACCTAGACAAGTCCCTGCAGTTTTCTTGGCCTTAGGCACAAAGCCAGCTGGGTGACCTTGGGCCAGTCACTCCCCTTCAGCCCTAGGAAAGAGACAATGGCAAATCACTTCTGAAATCTTACCAAAAAAGCTGCAGGGACTAGTCTAGACGGTTGCCAGGAGTCAACACTGACTCAGAAGCACCAAAAAATATATTATTTTACTTGCATTTAATTAATTTAACATTCTATAATTATAATTCTGAATGTTATCAATGTTTCACTGAAGTTTTATCTGGAGCAGAAAAAGCCTTTGCTAGAGTGAAGATTCCTGAAATCCTATCAAAATATAGTTGTTGAAGTAATATGATTTTAATCACATAAAATTGCATTTATTCTTGTATTAAAACTAGTACTTAGGGTAGAAAAACCTCTTAATATGACAGTATGTTATTTGTTTATGAAATAACAAGTGGGCATTTAATATACTGCATTCCCAGAAAATGTGTTTTAAACTGTAATGATTTCACATAACTGGAAATATTTCTGTGCCTAACGTGTTTAAAATGTTATAAATAATTATTCTACTGCAATCAGTTTATATTATCCTTCCAATATAAGTTAGAGCCAAAACAAAACATTGTTGTTACATTCAATCGACCATGATAGAGTGAATTACTAAATTAACTGAATTATTGAGCATAGCATTATTAACCAAATAAGCATTGCTTTAATCCTAATGGTGCATTTTTTTAAAAAAAGCACTAAGCTATTAGCAACTTGAAGAAATTTTAGTTCTTCTTTCAGAAATAAACTAAGGAGGACAAGTGGTACCAGCTGCTAAACAATTTGCATGTTTCAAAACAGAGTTATGATTCAGCCTGGTTATGTAATTGATAACAGTAAAATATCAGTATATTACCAGAAACATTTTAGGAGTTTATTTTGACAAAGCAGCGTCAAGACATTTGAATACTTTAGGAAAAATAGGTCTTACATATGAGTTTTACATACGAAAATGAGCAATTGAAGACTGCTTCACATGAGAAATATGGAAATTGAACATGTGAAACAGACCAGCATGCATTTAGCTTCCTGTACGGAACGTTCAATATAAGTAATATTCTGTAACCCATATTATCATCCAAGATAATCTTATCAGATGATATTTGCAAAGATTCCATCATCAAAAGAAAAGCTGGCTGTGAAATTCACCTATTAGGTTACACATTGAGAAAACAAATATGCAAAATAATTAACTTTAGCATAAAAACTATAATAAAATTACAATAGGTAGGAACTCATATGTCTATTCTACCTACCTCCACACTTAGGGATGGGTCCACTCCACATCACTTTGCCATCCATCAACACACAAGTAATTGTTTCAGTTCCTTGAATTTTAATGAAACCATCTTCGCAAATCACAGATATGGAACTCCCCAGTTGAAAATTGTCTCCAAACCGACGTGCATTGATTGGTATACCAGGATCAGGGCACTCATTATGTCCAAATGCTTTAAAACAAGAAGATAAGGAAGGGAATATGACAAAGATTTAAAATTATCAGTTATATTTCAAAGTTCTTTGAGTTCAGGGTTTATATATTCCAAATAATCTTTTTCTTTCTTGATTTCTAAATGAATCAATGTTCATACTACTACGGATGCACTATGTTCTAATATATATCTATTTTTTTCAAATATATTTGTCGCACTAGTTCCACACTAGTTTGTGAATACTTTCAAATACTTTCAAACATTGTTTTATAGGCGGTTTTTGTTAATTTGCTCATTTTTCACTCACTGAAGAACTGAACTACAACATTCAAGGAGATAAAAAAGGGATATCCACCTTTTATTTTGTGTTTTAATTCAAGAAGTACAAAGTATGCTGGTGGCTTTATTTATTTATTTTTTCATGTCCTTCTTTGTGTGTGAGACAAATCTTACTTTTTTCCATGCATTTATTAATTTATTTATTTGTGTAAATTTATTGGCTGCCCAACTCCAGTAGTATTGAAGTATTGGTGCGGGTTTGACTTTGGTAATTATGGGGTAAATTCCAAATGTGGATAAATCCTAAATATGGCCATTTTAGAAAAGACATATCTTGTATTCATGTATAATCAAATTAAAATGATAGGTTTACTATTATTAAGTGGATACAAAATTAAAAACACTAAAAATAAAGGCAGGATAATAATAGTTCTGTTAACACATATAGTTTTGTATTCCAAGACAATAAAGTACCATCAAATTACCCATTCTTTAAATTTCTCTATTAGCGTTTTCCCCTTCTTCTATTCATACAAATAAAACAGAGAGCCAACTGTTGATAAAGTCAAGAGGCTTGCAGGCAATAGAAATCTGTCAAAGTGTTCATAATGTAAAAGCAGAAGAACAACTATGACAATTTCTGATTCATCAAGTTGTATGCTCCTCATCTCTCTCAGGAGACAAAGAGAAAAGGAGAGAGAGGGAGGAATGAAGAATGATCAGTGCAACTGTAAAGACCTTTTGCAGTTGTCATCAACGTTTGAGTATCAAAAAATATTTCCACTCACCTACAAGAGTGACTGCTAATAAGTATACATACTAAACATAAGTAAACATACTAAACTAGTATGGTTTTAAGAGAAGGCTGAAGAAGGCATTATGGACCGGATGGGGTATCATTATCTACATAGGATAATGCACAAGATCCAAAGGTTGCTCATTGAACAAATACTTCACATTCTAGAAACACCACACTTTTTCCTAACAGAAAATTTAATTCAAAACACAGAAAGACATCATTCAACTTCAGGAACAAAGACCTGCTACTAAAAATGAATTTTAAAAGTTCACTGAGAGAGAACTATATCTTAATTTAGGATAACATTTGTCACCAGGCAAAAATCTGGAAATCTGTCAGAGGCAAAAACAGAATTACTTGTGGTATTAAAGTAATTTTATATAACAATCTGCTATGACATCCGTCACAGCCAGTTTAAATTTAATGTTCTTCAATTACTCTTTAACAACTTATTAGCAACAGCAGTTGCCACCAGTGTCACTTTGGAAAAGGAATACACTTACATTGTTATTAATAGCATAAAGTTGTGGATTATTTTAGATGAACACAAACCTATACATTCTAATAAAAATAGGCACCTACTCTCTTTGCCATATTTAAAAGGTGCGAGAATGTTAATGTTGCAGCTTAATGGCATTGTAGCTTGAGAAGGAGGGGGAATAACCCCAAACACCAGCATATATTCATCTTGCAGCAATTCTGTTTTGTGTTATAATTGCATTAGAAGTAAACACCACAGCAAAGCAAATTAAAATAATAAATAAATAAATAAATAAGAAAATAAATAAATAAATAAATAAATAAATAAATAAATAAATATAAACTTTTGATATGGTGGTTCCCAGGCTAAAAAGAGAAAGGGAGGGAGGAAAACAATTGAAAATTAGAAGTTTTTGCTTTCTGATTTTCAAGAAGTAGCAAATACTGTAAAGATTAGCCTAGAATGCCCAATTCCTCCCATGGATTAACAGACCTAAATACAAGTGTAAATATAAACAGAATTATTTAACATGTTACGAAACAAGGGAAACATTGTTCAAATAGTTCTTCGTGCCCATAAAACACTGAATTCATGGATTTAGAAGCCACCCCTAATGAAGGCCCTAATAGCAGACTTGCAGAACATTGGTCAGTTTCTGTATATTGTATATATTCTGTATATTGAGGCTCTATTGCAAAAGTGCCTGGTACCAGGGCCCATACCGAGAAAGGCTTTCAAAAGTTTTGAGGGGTAAATTGGATGCCTGAAGCATCATCAAGGGTTAATACACCTGTTATGGCCCTTAAAATCCCCAACTCCTCAAAAATGGAAGAAGAAGTCCCGGTTTCTGTCTCTGTCCACTGGGGAGCTCTGAAAGCCACAAAGAGAACGCCGATGGACTACACATTTTGCCCTTCTGCTCTGGAGTGTAAAAGTCTTTTCTTAATAATGGTCTGAAAGGGGTTAAGAGGGCAAAATCAGCTAGCCAATGGGCATTTCTTACAATAGAGACCCAATTAATATGGGTGAATATCTGAAGGGCTTTCAGCAACATAACCAAGTACCTTCCCTCAATTTCCAGTATTAGAAGTATCCAATACTATTTAATTCAATTACAAATCTGTTCCTCTACCAGCTTATCTGTGGCTGATTACTTATACTTGTGCCCCTTACTCAGAAATTATTCTACTACATTGCTGACTAAATTGATAAGATCCATATAACCATTTTTGAATTGCTGTTCCTTTGGGGAATAGGTAACTATAAGCTAAGCTGGCAAACAATTCTTTGTGATTTCCACAAGAATCATAAATATGCAGAAAAGAATATTTACTACAGACAAATAAACCAGTTTGTAAGGGCACCATAAAGTAAATACTGGCATAGGGATTGTCTCTGAGGGCAATTCTGTGTTTTGGCCAAAGATGTTTCTCTCTCATGGTGCTCCTATCTATTGCTTAAGCCAGTGTTGTCCAAACTTGGCCACTTTAAGATGAGTGGACTTCAACTCCCAGAATTCCCCAGCCAGCCATGCTGGCTGGAGAATTCTGGGAGTTGAAGTCCACTCATCTTAAAGTGGCCAAGTTTGGACAACGCTGGCTTAAGTGAAGTACAGAAATTCCGGTCCATATCACTATGGATTGGCAACTGGAATGGGCTTGTCCTCAGTCTGGACTATGTTCACTGCAAGACCTGGTTTTTCCCCAGTTTCTTCCCTTTCCCATCCATTCAGGATGGCCCCTGTCTATGGGTGCTTGTCTTTTTTTAAGGGTGTGTTCCCTCCTATTTAGCCTCTGTGTCTTTCCTTTGCTTTCCCAGGTACTGGCACACAGAGATCCCTTCATTATCTCTAAAGCAGACCCTTTCTTTTCTTTTTCTTTTTTCTTTTTCCTTCCTAGCAGCTCCATGCTACACTAATCAAAGCAATAGGGAACAGATTGTTCATTTTATCCTATGTTCCTCCATAGATTGATGAAAAGTTTGTAATAAGGAAGAAGGGATAGCACAGCCTCATCGAAACCAAGTAGCAATGTGGCAAAGATGCTTAAAAAACAAAGGGAAGGGAAATAAAGTTTTTCAGTACTGTGGGCAGGGGGCTGGGGAAGCAAGGAGAGCACACTTCATGCAGCCTGAGCAGAAACCGTAATGGGAAATGTAAGGGTCGAATGGAGAATGAGCTTCTAGAGTTAAGGATAGTTCATTGAATCAGTGGCAAAATTTGACCAGCAAATCTGAAAGCTCAGGACTATAGATTGGGCAGAAACTGAAAGAATTCCTACTGGGAAATGATAAGAATTGAATGGAGCAAGGAACATTTTAAGAGGATAGAAAATTACTGGCCATGAAAAATTCGCTGATTTAATGGGTTATCATTGGTTCAACTGCAAGATTTTATTTTTATGCTTTAAGAGGGAAGAGAGTACCCAGCAGCATAGCAACCCAGGAAGAAAAGATTGCCCAGGATATCCCCTTACCAACTGGCATTTAGAAAGTCTATAAAGGCTTATCTGTTCAGAGAAGCTCTGGGAAACTGAGCTATATGTTTGTCCTTCTAACAATAAAAATTGATTTCATTGTTCCAAGGTGGAGTAGAACTACTTCTAGGATCTTATACTGAGTTACAAAGGAGGAACTGTATACCACTCTACAAGGTAGATCAGATCAAGAAACAGATGCCACACCGGACTAAAACTACTTTTATTATTAATAATTACCATTATTTATTAATGGCTGTAGTAACAGAATCTTGCAAGTCTGAATGCACTTCCCCTCCTCCCTCTTTTATCTTCACATTAATTAGGGAGATGCCTGGTTTAGGCATTTTTGTAACTCTCTGTCTTCGTTTGGGCTTAAGCCATGCTTATCTGTTAGTTGCTTTGGTAATGGATATTCCCTTTCTCTGTCAAGGCCATCCTCTTTATTCTCTACATACTTAGAATCGGAGAGTCAGCTGTTATTGGAACAACCTATAAGCCTTATTGAGAGCCTGTTTGGTGTAGTGGTGAAGCCATCAGGCTAGAAATCAGGAGGCTGTGAGTTCTAGTCCCACCTCAGGCACAAAGCCAGCTGGATAACCTTGGCCAGTTTCTCTCTCTCTCTCAGCCCTAGGGAGCAGGCAATGGCAAACCACTACTGAAATCTCACCAAGAAAACTTCAGAGACTTCTCCAGGCAGTCACCAGGAGTCAAGACTGACTTGAAGGCACCAAAATAAATAAATACATACATACATACATACATACATACATACATACATACATACATAAATCAGCCAGCCAGCCACCCAGCCACCCAGCCAGCCAGCCAGCCAGCCAGCCAGCCACCCAGCCACCCAGCCACCCAGCCACCCAGCCACCCAGCCAGCCAGCCAGCCATATTATTAGTAGCATTAGTATTCAACCCATATCAGTTCACTGCAGGATTAAGGTCTATTCATTGAAGATTATGGGCCATAATTTACCATGTTGGTCCTGGATGGGTTGGTAGATGATTTTTTTTTTTAATTTCCCAGTCTAGGTTTAAGAAAGAATAACTGGTCCAAAGGCTCCTGGCCAGCTTCCATGCCTAAGAAAGGACTAGAACCTGGGTCTCTTGGCTTTGTCTGTCTGTCTGTGTCCACACAGACGTATAAAGAACAACAGAACATACCAAAAAATGATTAGTAAATAAGGGCATGAATATGATGATTGAATCGGGAATAAAAACATTTACTCACTGTTATAGGTGATATTAAATCCTCGGCCTGACATTGAATGATCAGCTTGAAATTCCAGGCGTAAAATGTGACTGTTACTAGTCAGGTGGGATGGCACTTCAGCTCCAGTGAATGTGCCAAGTATTGGAGAATCTGGAGAATCACCATCTTTAATTGCAAGGAAGTCAAACTGAGATTCTAGGTCAAAATCATTGAAGGAGAGATGAATGCGACTCCCAGGGTCTGAGATGATTGTCCAGATGCAGTTCAAGTTATTTCCATATCCTTCTGGGTAGTCAGGAGAAAGAACAGTTCCCATTGGTGCCGTGAAATTAGATAGGCAAGGAACTGTCAAAAGTCAGGAAAGAAAAGAGAAAAGAGATAAGAACCCACCTAAAATTGACCTTCTGAGCCCTTTCTCACAATATTTCATTTATATTCATATTCATTCATTTGTTTATTGAATTATTGATTTATTGATTATATGCCTTGTTAGTTTGCAATGGAATACAATACAGTATTACTGATATAGACATCAAAAACAGTTCAAAGCAACATTTAAAAATGGTTTATTAAGACTGATTCTGGGACTGTTTTTAATGAGTCAAAGATTAAAGTATTGTTTAACTCTGAGTCCATCCCCATCAGATCAATCAGGGAATGCCTGTAGCAGCAGAGAAGTCAGTACACTCACAGAATTCCCACTTTAACACTGGGTCCAGGGCATAAATAGTTGGAACCAGTTCTCTGGTACTTTCCATTCTGGAAAGAGAGTTATTGTTCTGACCGATTAGAGATGTAACAGCTCTTTGCTTAATTTCATTTTCTAAACTCTTTCTAGGTGCAATATTGCATTGAAAAAGACTAATCACTGCTTAAGTATGAAAAATGAACCATACAACTATTGCTGAATTATTAGGATTAGAAAAGTCAGATCTTTCCTCAGTCTTATCTCATCTATCTATCTATCTATCTATCTATCTATCTATCTATCTATCTATCTATCTATCTATCTATCTATCTATCTATCTATCTATCATCCAAAAGCTTCCCCCCCCCCCCTCTCTCTCTCTTTATATATATTACTTCTCCACTTTCTCCCTTGTTTAAGAAGTTTTGTTACAAAACATATATGGGAAGGACATTGAAACTGTATCTTTTAGATAATTGTTCTGGTTAGATCTCCCCCTCCTTCTTCTCCTCCCTGTACATGATCTAACAAAATTTTCAGCATGACTTGTTATTTGTTGTTGTTTTGGGTATCCCTGTGCTGTTTGTGTGAATACCTGTTAACTGTAGAAAAAGTATGCAGTTCTGTTGCAATGAAATCACAGTAGGCCTTAGATTTACCCATGTTCTTCTCACCTGGTATTACATATCCTCCCATCCTTCCGGGGGAGCTATTCATATGCACAATCACACATCGAGCACATTGAGAGACCAAAGGTCAGTGCTGCCATGATAATTTGTAGTTCACAAATGAGCAGGAATAGCATTAGTTACAAGAGTTTTTCAGATTTCCTTATTATCCAGGCAACATTTTATATTTAATACTGCTATTTCGCCAGTCTCACTATAATTAATAGTAATTTGGGTTATTATATGGCAGCAGTATGTTAACTATAATATCTCATAGAATTCTGAAATAGTTCATTGGGTTCTTTCCCCACCCACCCTACCCACACATATATTGCATTATTATTGTTGGTCGCACAGTCAGCCAGATGTGTACAGTGGATTTGACATTTTTATCTCCCTACTGAGTCCTTTCCAAGGACCTAGGCAGATGTGATTGTTTGATGGTGTTAAAGTTATTGTCATAGGATGTAAGCTGTTCCAAGCAAAGCTGCCTTTTGCAATTGACTGAGGGTGATTTTGTCAATTCCGATGGTCTTCAAGTGGTGCTCCAGATGTTCTGGGATTGCACCCAAGGTGCTTTCTTTTGCCATAGTCATTCTATTTCTATCTGCAGGTCTTTATATTTTGTGATTTTCTCCAGTTCTTTCTCTTCTATTCTGCTGTCTCCAGGTATTGCAATGTCCACTACCCAGACTTTTTTGTCTTTTTTATCAACAATTGTTAAGTCTGAGATGTTATGTGGTAGGTGCTTGTCTCTTTGAATTCTAAAGTCTCAGAGCGCTTTAGCTTCTTCATTTTCTATTACTTTGTCTGTTTTGTGGTCCCACCAGCTTTTGCTTGCAGGAAATGGTATTTCTTGCAGATATTCCAATGCACCATTGTTGCTACTTTGTCATGCCATTGTTCATAGTCAGGCTGTGCCATTTTCTTGCAGCAAGTAACTAAGGGGTCTACTGTTTCTTCATCTTCTTTGCAGGTGTGGCATTTGTTGTCTGTTGCTGTCTTCTCAATTCTGGTTTTGTATCCATTTGTTCTTAAAGCTTGGTCTTGTGGAGCCAGAATTAGCCCCTCTGTCTCTTTCTTCAAGTTTCCTCTTCTTAGCCATTGCCAGGTCTTCTTGTTATCTGCTTTGCCTGCTAGTTTCTTGTGTGTGTGTGTGTGTGTGTGTGTGTGTGTACTGGCCATGTAATACTTTGCCTTGCTATGTCTCTTTTCTATTCTTCATTTGGTCCTTCTTGTAGACCACTTTGGTCTCTTCAGTATTCAATAAGCCTTCATGGTGTACTAGCTTCAGTGCATCTTCTTCACTTTCCTTCAGATGTTCTTCTAATGCCCTTTTTTTCTTCTTCAGCTGTCTGGTATACTTTCAACATTCCATGTCCACCTATGCTCCTTGCTAAGTAGAGTCTATCAACATCACTGCATGGATGAAAGGCATGATTCATTTTATCATTAGGTCTTCCTATCCAAGGCTTCTAGTTCTGCTTGAGTCTAGTCCACTATTCCAGCTGTGTATCTAATGACTGGAACTGCACAGGTGTTCATTGCCTTGATGGTATTTCCTCCACTGAGTTTGGACTTTAAGATCTTCTTCACTGTCATGATGTATTCACTCCTGACCTTCTTCTTGACTTCACTGTGCTTAATGTTATCAGATTGAAGGATGTCCTGGTATTTGTAGTGATCTTCTTCATCCAGATTCTTGATGTTATTTCCATAGGGCATCGATTCCTAGTCTTCACTATTATTTCCCTACTGATGATAAAGGTTGCACATTTGTCCAGTCCAAACCCCATTGCAATATCTTGGCTGTATATTTGGACAGTGTTGAGCAGCAATTCTATTTCAGATGCTATTTTTCCGTACAGCTTCAGTTCATCCATGGAAAGGAGGTAGGATAGTCTGGCAGATGTTTTTGATGTTTGGTAGCCATGGCCTGACTTGTTAAGTATTGTGGACAGAGAAATCAAGGCAATGCCAAACAATGATAGTGATAATGAGTCTCCTGAAAGATTTCTCTCTTGATATTAACCTCTCCCAGTCTATCACCATTGACCAGCAACTGTGTCTTCCATTGTGCCATTGATCTTTGCACAAAGCTTCTGATGTTTCTACTAACTCCAGTTATTTGTAAGTACTTGACTATGCAATCATGTGGCAGGGAGTTGAATGCCTTCTTGTAATCAATCCAAGCTACATTCAAGTTGGTCTTCCCTCTCTAAGAGTTTTCCAAAATCATTTTGTCAATTAGGAGCTGCTGTTTTGTTCCTCTGCTCTTTTGTTCCTCTGCTGTTTGGGTGGTTTCCTTTCTGCTCAGATGGAAAGAGATTGTTTTCAACTAGATGTTATTGAACTGCATCAGCTACCACACCAGCTAGCAATTTGAAAGTTGTTGATAAGTGGGTAGTTGGCCTGTAGTTGCCTGGTGCTGCCCCTTTTGTTGGATCTTTCATTATCAGGGAGGTTTTGCCAGATGTCAGCAAATCTTAAATTTCATCTCCTTGCAGTATGTTGTTAAACTGCTTGGCAGTGAGTGGGTACAGACCAGTCAGATGTTTCAACCAACATGCAGTTCATCTTTACCTGGTGCTGACCAATTCTTGATCTTCCTTCCCTTTTCTCCACCATTTCTGCTGTTAGAATAAGTCCTTTCATTTCAGCTTCTTTTTTATTCTTATCCACCTCCTTTATCCAAACTCCATTCTTGTTATATTTTGGGGTTGTCTCATAGCTATACCTAGAACTGCAGTGTTTCTTCTTTGTCAGGTGTTGACTTGTTCATTATAGTCTCTCCATTGATGGATTGGTAGAAACTTTTCTGATTTGACTGAAATTGAAGATTCTGCCTTTAGTGTGAAAATCGAGCCTTGTATCTACTGTTCTTTTGGCTATGACTGTTATTTGCTGCTTTATTATTTCTAGTGCTTCTTTGATTTTCCTTGTTTCTAGGTGATATTTCTTGATCAGATATTCTTTGGTCTTCTTGTTCCTCAGCTTCTTTTCTTTCCTCTGTTCTAGCTTGCTTGCATCTGATCTTAGCATACTGATCTTATTTTCCAACCTGATCTTCCATTTTGATGGTGCACTGTTACGTTTTTTTTCTTGTTTGTTGATTTTGCATCCAATGTATTCAGTTATAACTGCAGCTGTGGTGTGCATTAGTTGGTTTGTTTCTTGCAGTGAGTTGGTGTTTATACTTGATATTACAGTATTGGCATCTTTTAATACATGTGCTAGCTGTTTCTTTGTAACAAGCTTCAATGTAGGCAACCTTATTCTATTGATTTTGTGCTGTTTTAGATGCTCAGTTTTTTTTTTTTTTCAATTCCTCTTTTTAATAGTTAGAGGGCTTTGTTCTTTCTGAGGAGAAGGCAGAGAAGAGGTTGCCTGGTTTGGGAATGAAAATGATTCAACAGCTACACTGGCTTCCTCTACTGCTGACTCCCCCTGGTTTGCCTGTACAGTTTGAGCTACTTCTGGAAAGGCTTCGATTTCTTTCCCTGGGTAGACGTTTGCAGTTCTTCCAATTCTGTGAATACTTAATTTCATATTATAAATCAACAGTGATCTGCTAGTCTCTGTTCTATCATCTCTGATTCTGGATGTTCTTTTCAGATCTGATGCATTCTTTTCAGATATCATCTTCTCATTAGACTTGATTTGTAATAGCATATCATTATTTCTTTGTTTTCAGTCTTTATATATTTGCTACAACTTTTCTTCCACTGGTCCTGCAGCTGTTGGCTCTGGTTGCTTAGCCAACAGTCCTGAATCCTGTAGCCTACTTGTCACCAGATGTCCAGGAACTAGAACACCTAACATGGTCCTTATTGACCTGGGTGATGACCAATCCCGTATTAGTTTCTGTAAATTACATCTCACCATATTGTTTATGGGAGAGACATTCTTTGTCTGGTTCCTCTGATGAGACCTGTCCAGTATGTTTGAACCTCTGGCATAGCTCTCATCCTCCTTGGAGCACACAAGCCCCACAACCACGTGCCTCACTGGGGGTTGTTGTTGTTGTTATTATTTAAAATAACAACAACATTTTTGGTCTGCATGGGATTAGTGATAGACAACGAAAATATAAATCTCTAGGATCATGTATGCACTAAAAGAGATTTGTGGATGATACCGAATGGAAAAGATTTATAAATACTTCAATTGCCCTTGATTGTAATTCAGCTATTATTAGCATTATGAAATATAATCCAATCCTAAAAGTGTCTATACAATTATGCATGAGAAAGGTTAATTATAAATATTAATACCATTGATGGTATGAAGGCAAAACATTGTTTGGTGTGAACATAAAAATGGGGGGAGGGGTTGTACTTAAAGCAGTTTTAGTTTAAAACAGTTTGCAGTAATATATACGTCAGTTAGAAATTATTGAAATATATCAGTTTATACTCACAAATGCATATTGGTATGTTTGCTGACCACTGGTTATTCTCTTGACAAACAATAGTTTTTTCTCCAATCAGTTCAAATCCAAACTGGCATTCAAACCTCAACACATCATGATTGGAAAATCCATCTCCTTCCCTAATACCATATAATGGAGTTCCAGGATCTCCACAACTTTCTTTTTCAATCTCTGTGAATAAAGATGGAAATTACTGTCCAATAAGCGAACTAAGCACTTGATTCACTATCATAAAGTAAAGTGGAAAAAAAAAAAACTTGTCTCACATTGAATGGTTAGTGAACTCATTAACATTTGTATATAAAAGAAGAAAAAAAGGAAATAATCTTGCATGATTTTGTTACAAGTATATTTTGAACATGATATAGTTCTGCAAACACTGATTCATACAGTTAGCTTCTAAAACAGATATTTTAAAAATATAACCTTCAGTTTTATTTTGATATGGTTCATAAAATAGACTTAGAGAACATATCTTTGTGGCTAAAGTAATTTGATAACCACTTTTATAGGTTTATAGGGGGAAAAAAAGAAATATTGGTTGTGTTTATTCTACAACATTGCCTATATTAACTGAGAAGAACTGGAAATGCTGGGTTATTAAGGAAGCTGGGCATAATGAATGGCCACCAAAAACTAATGAAAATAAAAGGACATTTCAACAATTAAAAAGAGAATTGCAATAAAAATGTATTTGCTGAATATTCCATGTTGTTGGTATCATGAAAATTACTACCATTAATATTATCATCCAATTTACAAAAACAGAAATGTACTAAACATAAATAAAATGTAATCAAAAACCCAACACTGGTTATGAAACAATGATTGCCTGGTGGATCTGGTATAGAGGAATGCTTGGGTCCACACTGTTAAGAGCTGAGGTATAGTAGCAACATTCCTTACCCAAAATTTAGTAGTATAATATCTAAGTTCTTCATAGGACTCCATCTAATCACTTTGCAAAATTAATTATTTTTTGCCTTTCAAGTCCTTATCTTTATCTTAGATATTAGACATTGTATGTAAGTGACAAACTCCTGGGATATAAGCTGGTCTTTTGCTATACAAATGTATTTTGACAGATTGGTACCCAAAGAAGTCACTTCTCCATCTGGTTCTTTCTATCTAAGGAATACGAATCAGAGTGCAAGTATCATAAGACACTGGCTGCAGCACCGCCAAAAAGCTTGCTGCAAAGCAAAGAAGCCCCCCCTGTCCAAAAATTAGAAAAATGCTGCAAATTAACATACACGCCCCATGAGGAAGAAAAAAAATTGCTTTAAGATTTACATTGCCAGAATTATCACATATGTGGAAATCATCTCAATTACTACTGAAATAATCATTTTAGTTTGATACACGCTGCACTTTCAGATAACTTGTCACATGAGATTATTAGAAGCCCTGAGATGCATTCCTATTTGCACTCAGATCTAGTCACTGCACTGGGTCTGATGAGCATAGCAACATAAATGAAATCTGATGTATCTCCAAATTACCAACCCACATGAGATACGTCTCTTCCTCATCCCACACACTTTACTGGGCAAATGTGACTTTTAAAATTTGGATTTCGTTTCAGTAGAACAAGAAGACAAGAAACTTCCAGATGTACTAGAAAAAGCTCTCAAATGATTGTCCTCAACTCTGCTTAAAATTGTTATTAAACCATTTGGGTCTCTATATGATAAACGGAGTGTCAGTAAAGGGAAACAGAAAGCAGAAAAAGAAAGATTGATCAGTCTAAACCATGGTCAGAAAACACAGAGGAAGAAAAGAAGGAGAAGAATGAACTCTCTCTCTCTCTCTCTCTTATCAATTACATTTCTCCAACAATCGGAAGGTTGTACACACAAAAATAATCTACCATTTTGTTCCAAAGTAGCCTTGGCAATATGTATCCTGATAACATTTTTGACATTAGGATTATAATTCTTCAGTTTATCTTAACTATTTGCTTTTCCATGCATAGCTAGTTATACAGCTCTGTTCTGCTAAGGGACACATTTTCTCAGAGCTAATCTGGAGGTCCACTGAAGCCACTTAAAAAAAAAAAAAAGCTAAGAAGGAAACATCCTGCTAAGCTAAGCTAAGCTAAGACCATAATACATCCTGTCCAGCAGTCAACACCTAGATAAGCAGGCATTAACACAAGACAATCAAGCAGGAAACAATACTCTAATCAAGGAACTACCAAGGAGAAAACCACACCCCCAACAACACTGACAGGGCAAGCTTCTGTATATAAACAGGGAGCAACTCCACACTCACTAGTACTGATGATGTTACTCAGTTGGGTAATGAAACATCTGGAAGCAAACAACCAAGCTCAGAGAGCACCAAGGACTCCAATGAAGCAACTTTGGAGGTTGAAAGGGAAGGTCCAGGTCTTAACAATTGTCCGAAGAAGGCTTTGAAATATGCCATGAACCAAACACAAACTGCAGACTGCCTATTCTGCCCTAAGAAAGCCACATGAAAAAATTAGAATTGTAATCAGCTACATTCCATTTCTTTTGTTAGGAAGTCATATTGAAATTCTTCTGACATAAGACATCCTGCTCCCAACTAAGATGAAATAATGGGGATCTGAACCCTGGGGATCTGAAATTAACTCATATAGTTTGGGGGGGGGGTGGAATCACTGAAAAATAAATCAGTAAGACATCTCCCAGTAACCTATAATGTTAAAATACATTTACACCCTGGCCCCCAGTTAATTGTCAAAAACCTGGACCACTAAATAAAGCACAATTGCAATAGTGAACAAACAATAATACTTAAACCTGAGAACATTGTTCAATGATTTTTGTTCTTGTTCCTTCATCTTTATCCACCATGACAAATTATTTGTGCCAGTCACTATTTGTTCCGACAATATGAAAGCCTTGTA
This sequence comes from Python bivittatus, assembly GCF_059951505.1. Lineage (NCBI taxonomy): Eukaryota > Metazoa > Chordata > Lepidosauria > Squamata > Pythonidae > Python > Python bivittatus. The sequence goes on along the minus strand of NW_028277086.1, from coordinate 16,701,853 downwards.
CTTATTTATTCCTGTAAATAACTGCTTAATAACCACATAATTCAAAGGACTACATCAGAATTCCTACGCTCTCATCAGAATCTAAGAGATGAGAAAGGGCCTCCTATTTGTGGGAGCTCTAGGATTACTTTAGACATTCTCTCCAGTTAAAATTTCCTCTCACCCTCCATCTATTTACAATAATATAGACAAGAACAGGAGAACATGCCTGGTTTTGAACTCTTGAACCAGTATACCAAACAAGCAATGCCCTTAACTTTCAAAATGTTCTTTATGTTAAATGATCATGCATATGACTTGTACAAATGCCACTTCAGCAGGTTTATATTATTTGATTTGATTTCTTCAACCTACTTTCAGGACTATACATGGTGACACAGCCTAGCCTCCCTCATATTCAAGTCATTAATGCCTTTGGAAACATTTATCATCATCATCATCGATCATCATTGACAGGTACAGCTTTCTCTGTGGCAGGGCTTAGATTATGAAATAAATTGCCAGTGGAGTTGAACAAGTCCCCTCTTTACTACAGCTTAGGAGGGGCCACAAAAAGAATGTATTTTACCAGGACATTTGATGCTGCTATTTTAGCTTTTGTATTTTAAATTTCTAACTTTATTTTAATGGACATTACTGATGTTTATATTGTGTAAGCTACCTAAAAGCTAGCACAGGAACTAAGAGACTGGATGCCATATATATTTTCTAAATAAAATAAACAGAGATGAATCACTCAACAGCTGTGGAAAATTGTGGTAATTCAGGAATGACTTACAGTCAGAGGAAACTAGAGATCTTTTCTGCCTGTGTTATTATTGCATTTTCTCATTTCTCTTCTTCCCAGAAAGAGTGTTGGCTGAATAATGAGACTTGGTGTGAAAACTGACAGAATGTTGTTTGAAATACAAACTCTCCTGTCCGATTGAAGGAATCACTCCAGTCTGAGTCAGGCTCAGTTCACTTTTAAGTTTGGATCTGTCTTGAAAGAGAATCCCCATCATTGCTTCTAATCAGCACTTCCTTGCCAGTCTCGCATTGGCAACCAATAATCAGTATCTGAGATAGCTCACAAGAGAATTCATAAATCATTAGCATCTGTTATGCAGAACCAATCAATAGCTGGAAATGTTACTTATGAGTCTGCTTAGATGTGTAATTTCCAGCTGGGAATCATGGAGTTAAGATGATATTGGAGCTTCTGAAGCTGACTCATAGTCAGAAGGTACAGTTCCATATGAATTCAAAGAAAAAAAAAAGGGGGGGGGATTTCCAGATTTCCAGGATCTATTCCAGGTTTGTTGTCTTTTATGTCTATCTATTATTTCAAAAGGAGCTAAACCTACCAGCTTTCCAGGATCTATTGCAAATTAATGGAACTAGAAGTTAGCTCTGCTCTATTTCAAAAAGTTAAGCTTGGGGAAGGTTCTTTAGAAGGGAACAGAAATAGGGAAAAGCAGAATATTTCATCCATCTAGGGAGTTCAAAAGAAAGAAAAAGTGAAATAGACTGTGCATATCTAATCTGTAATTTGGTTCACAGAAGACTGAATATTCTTCTAACATGTTGAACATTTAATGTTTACAAAAAATCAAGTAAACAGATAAATCAAATGGATTCAAGCCTTGGAAGAGGTGTTGAAAAAATTATCATGCCTGTTTTGTCTTGGATAAAAATGATGGAAAATACAATGTTTCTATATATGAGGCAGTAGCGCTGGCTTTCTTATCATGGTGGCTCCTCGAGATCTTGGCCTATATCTCAAAAACCCAAACCAGAATGGTGGACAGCAACATTTGCTGGACACTCTGAAAGTGATAATCCCTGATATCTGAAAGACACACACTGGAGAAGGCTACAGAAGCAATGCATCATTTTTTATTTTATTTAAAATATTGTAGCAGCAAACCTTGTCTGATCTTGAAAAAGATAACCAGGATCAGGCATAGTTAGTACTGGGAGACCACAGGAAGCCTCTGAGCTGTACACAACACTGGGAATGTGGGGTGGAGGGGAGCAATATGGAACCACTTTTTATTTTTATTTATTTATATTTCAGTGACCTCTACACTGTTGTCACTGAAACAATGTGGATGTATCCATACAAACCCCAGAAGCTGACAATGACTTGCGAAAGTTTTTACTTGAGCTGTCTGAGAAAGATTGCAAGATTCACAATTGTTTTATTCTGTGTCAAATATTTCTTGATCATTTCTACCCTGTAGAGGCAATCCAATCCTTTTACAGCTATATGGCTTTGATGGAAATATGGCTCACAAGCCTAACATAGAGAGCAATTTGATCTTGCTACTGCCAAGAACACATGGGCCTCTACCTTATTTAGCTTACAGAGAAAGAAACATTGTTTCTAAAAGAGACAGATTGACTTCATGGAAAGCGTAAGGAATATGTGCATGAAAGGAATGAAATGGAAGGATTTTTGTTGGCAGCCAAAGCAGGAAGGGGAAAAAGAAAAGTAAACAAAACAGCCTAGAAGGAACAACTTCAAAATTGTTTATACAGATATCAGACACTTACACAGGGGCAGATGTCTACTTTTGTTTTTGTTTTTGTTTTGTTTTTTTACAAAAGATGCTTACTTTCTTTCAGTAGCAAGGTAAAGACATTTAACATTGACAAGCAATACAAGTAAAAAGGCAGCAAGGAGAAGTTGTTTGTCAAAAGTCTGCAACCAAAGCTGAAGAACCTGTTTCTTTTTCTTCTTCTACAAATAACATGAATTATAGGTAGTCCTCAGGTTACAACAGCAGTTAGGACCAGGATTGCCATTGCTAAGTGAGGAGGTTGTAAAACACGACATCGCATGAATGCATTGCTTAGCGTCGGCGATCCCAGCAGTCCTGGTTGCCATTGTAACCCCAGGACATATGGGAAGAGGTGGGAATCCTCAGTAAGGAGCATGGGGGGGAAGGTGCACAGATGCCACAGGGGGTGCCACAAAAGGACTGTCGAGGGTAGCGTGTGGGCATTGAGGAGTATGGGCAGGCTGGCAGGTGTCCTTGTTAAAAAAAAAAAAAGCAGTAGGAGTGACTTACAGGAGTGACTTGTGACCTTCCCTGCTGGCTTTCCCATTGACTTTGCTCATGGGAAGCCAGCAAGGAAGGTCGTAAATTGCAATCATGTGATCACGGTTCACTGCGATGTCATCATTATGAGTAGGATGCCAAGCACCCATATCACAATCACATGACTATGGGGACACTGCGATAGCTGCAACTTTGCAGACTGGTCATAAGTCCCCCTCGTTCCGCGCCATCGTTATTTTGAACGGTCACTGAATGAGCGGTTGTAACTTGAAGATTAAACACAGATCCATATATGGCAGTTTGTATTAGTAACATGAGAGATGGGAGAGATGCAATAAATTTTGTCATGTTTATTGAGAATGTGGCTCATTGAACATCAAGTGCTTTTTTTTTTTTTTAATGCCTTTCCTGGCAATTAAATTCTTGGCAGCTTTCTTGGCAAGATTTTCAGAAGTGGTTTGCTCTTGCCTTCTTTCTAGGGCTGAGAGGGAGTGAATGGCTAAGTCACCCAACTGGCTCCATGCCTAAGGGAGAACTAAAACTCATGATCTCCCCATTCCTAGCCTGGTGCCATAACACTAGAACAAACTGGCTCTCTAAAGTGTCCACGGGCAGCCAATAATGATGAAAAAATAATAATGTCAAGATGCAAGCCTGCCTTTTTGTACTTGCATTCCAATCTTCATTTGTTCTCATGCCTCCCCCCCCAAGAGTATCTTACATATGAACAGACAGGCTGAGAAGTACAGCGGTAGTTACAACTACTATACTTCTCTAAACAAGTTGAAGAACTCAGGATATTGCAGCATCATAAAATTTACTTAGCTATGCTATAGTGAGTATCCACAACTTCCAATATTCCATATGACATTAAGCATTTTCCCATACTGATAATTTATGTCCCTTCTGGAAAGACAGATAAAACATTTAAAATTAGGGAACTCTAAATTACTGGAAGTCATATGATATTGAATAAAATATTGAAATATTGGAGATAATAATGTGGCACACACTAAAATTAAGGAATAGTGAACCATCTATGAGTTTATCATCCTCTATGTTGAAAGTTCACTGTACATAAAATGTTAGGGATGGGAGAAAATTAATTTGCACTTCAGCAAAGAAGCAATAGATAAGTTTGGCCAATTGATTACAGTTACTTACAGTTCTTTTTTCTGGTTCTGCTCAGTTGTGTCTGTACAAACTCACATGTTCTCTGCTTTCTTTGTTGGAAAAACTGTTTTCTCTAATCCTAATGGACACCTCTTTCAAGAAACCAAACTGAATAAGTATCCCTAAGTCATTAAGAGATCCTAATACATATCATATTGAAGTACTACCTGAGAATCCTGATACGCTAAGCTAATAAAGGATAATTAGAATTAAGTGAAATATGCTATATAAGCAACAATTCCCAGCCCAGTTCATAAAAGCCCTAATGTAGTCATGCTTATGATAGATGAATTGTCCTTCACCAATAAATAATTCACCCAAACAGATCTGAAGACACTGAGAAATAAAGTTGCTTCAAATATGAAACCATTGAAAAGATTAATGCTTGATTTTTTTTATTTTTTTATTTTTTGTTTTTTTTTACTAATTGGCACCAATGGGAGTGAATTCACATGTTCCTTTACTGGCATCCTGAACAGAATCCACTAAGATCAGCTCCAAATTCTGTCCAGTGAGGGATTATATAGTTCCCACCAAATACATAAGTAGCATATGAATTCAATACTTCTTCCCAGGCGTAGGGAATAAACAGACATACTAACTTTGAAGGTGAAGGTAACTTATGGTCAGGGAAAGATGATACTTCCACCTTCAGAGTCACCAGAGGCATATAAACAGTAATGACAGAGAAAGTGGCAATTTTGTGGAGCATAGGTACAGGGGCCTCTGGGCTTCCTCTTGCCCCATTCCTTTAACCCACTGGGTCATGCAGGGCCCCAATAGGAAATGTAGCAGAACAGTAATGTGGAACAATAGAGCAGGTGAAGAACAAGGTCCTGCTTGCTCCTCTATTCCAGCTGCTCCTGAGTCAACATGACCTTTGTCAGCAGCATGGGTTTCTTCTTCCTCCTCCTCACTTCCTCCTGCTTTCCCTCCATTGCTGCAGCCTGGGTTGAGGGAGGGGGAGAAGAAGGAGGAGAAAGAGAAAGAGAAGGAAAAGGAGGAAGCAGCAGCAGCAGCAGCAATTTTTTGATTTAGGAAAATTTTCTAATGTGATCCATCCATGTTTACGGTATGCAGAATAGTGTTCTTTTTGTATAAGGGAGGGGGAAACTTCCCTTTTTAAGAAAATCGACACCATGCTTTGAACAAAACCAGGACTGAAAAGGACACTGAAACAATATTCTATCATCCATAAGTATCATCCTTCAGAAAATCCCAAGAAGATAAAGTTTCTACCACCACCTGCCTGTTTTTGAATATAGTCAATTAGTAGCTTAATCAGCTTGGCACCTTTTGTGCTGTTATATATATAGTGCATCAATCAAAGAGTTCAGTTTGAAAAACTGCCTTACAACTTTTTTACTTTTTGGTTTTATAAATATTCTGCATTTTAAAGCATGGGAGAACAGAAAAGGACCAAGGGTTACAAATTTTTCTTCCAATATTATGAGCATATTGGCATCATACTAGCATACGAAATGTTATTATTTATCAGTATCAAAACCTTGAAGAAAGGTAAGTTAGATGTCAGGTAAAGTTTAAGACTGCATTACAAAGTCATCTGAGATAGGAAAAAGAACACTGAAGAAGTTTTGCTGTCTTATTTTTAAATATAAGTGCATATTCAATTTTCCCATCATTATTACTATTTTTATATTTATAAAGTTGATTTTCTTTGGGGTTGGGGGCAACCTTCTTGGAATAAATCCTAAAAAAATAAATTTTGATAAAATGTCTTTAAATCAACAGAGCAGTAGTTTTCAAGTTGTATTTTAATCACTCTTTTTCCATTAAATTTGAGTGTCTATGATTGGCAACAATTATTAATCAAACAAGATATAATTGATGTGGATCGATAGGGATTCAGTCTGAATTGTATAACTACTGTTCAGAATTTTCATGAATTTCATGCACTTCTTTTCACTCTTTAATTCTGGAATAATCTAAGGGTACAAATATTGAAGATTATCCAGTTAATCACTTGACCAGTCGCAGAAACTGAAGAGGATTCTCAGTGTGAAAATCTAAAGCAAGTTTAAGATAGCATTCATTTCTGGATAAACTTCACTAAATTGGGGGAGGGGGGAGGGAGGGAGGGAGAGGGAGGGAGAAAACAACTTCAAAATCTAATGCTCCTCTGAAATTTGAAAAAATAGTGAGGAGGATAATTTTTCAGGCCCATCGTACAATTGCAAGGTCTACAGTATGTCTTGTGGAGCTGCATTTCAAAGAGAAAGTACATAGATTTGTCTGAAAGGGTGGTCACTTTTTTTTCTTCCTTAATTTGCTACAAAAAAACCCATTTAACCAGTTTTCAATGCTTCATCATTCTAAACTAGTGAGGGCATCTGGAGTTATGAATCACATCCATGTCCACTTGAATGTCTTCATCTTGTGTTTTATACTATATATGCAACCTGCAGTCTATATTATATGCAGCAGATATATCTCTGACAACTAATAGTGATAAATGCACTTAATACCAAATGCAAGCCAGGAATCTGTATATGTAGTCATTTCTCTAGCTTATTGTTGTAGCAGGCCTAGTTTGGAAAGACTGCCTTCTTCCATAAACTACAATTTGAGCAAATAATTTAGAGCAAAGACTTGTCTTACTCAGGACAGTATAATGGAATGCATAGTGATAGGAGTAGAAGCAAATTTCAGCATAGCATCACAAACAGCCCCTTTGCACACAAATTACTAGTCATTCAGCCTCCATCAACCACCCCCACCAATTACTGATAATCTACCATCATGACACAGTACTGAAAGTACTAATCAAACTCCAGTCTTTGATGAAGCAACAGAATGGTATCACAGAGAAAAGGATATGAAGGTTACCAAAAGCAGTTCAGAGTGCCTGTATAATCCAATTTTCCCAGGATTTACTGTACTCAAGGGCAGAACTGAACTAAAACATTTCTTCCCAAGTATGATTCACATTCCCTGGATCCTCATATTTTGCCTACAAACAATCTTTTGGACAGGAAATGAATGACCAACATTCCAATCATAAAAGTCAGGCTATTCCATGTCCAAATGCTTAGAACATCTGTCTATAGAAAGTTTAAGCCCTACCCTGAGTAAGTAATTTGAACTATATTATTGTTTTAGGCAACCACTGGAGATGGCAATATATGTGCCAGTTGTAAGAAAAGCAAACACATGTACAAAGAGTCTATAGAAGCCATAATCTAGCCATAATTTTCTGTAGATAATCAAGTCAAAAATTTCAGGGCAATTTAATGAGCAATAAAACATAACAAAGTACTAAAAAGTATAGACACAATAGTACAATGGATACGAAGGTATTTCTCATGTATGAATACTTTCAATGAGTACAGGAATGGACGACCAGGATTATAATAACTAACAATATTTATATTCCAGTTTGCTACACTCCCAATCATTTATATGTTAGGCATTCCTATGTAGAGATGACAATGACTGTAGAAATAGTACTTTGACCTTTCTTGTTGTACTGTGGCCATTAGGTGGTGATAGGGGACTGCTGTTGGGCACCTGAGTCTTGTCAATCAATATGAAACAAGATTATCTGGCTGGAATTTGGTGTTTGTAAAAAAGTTGTGGATACATGGGAGTAAACTTGAACTTGGGTTGCTCTCAAGCTATGTATTCTGTCTCCCTAGCAATGTACAAAATCTTCTATCCCCAGAGATAGAATATTCCATGAAAGTCCAAAACATTCAATTTTTCTCCAGATCATGTAAATCTATGGTAAAAAGGTCCCAAAACATCTGGAAGTGCCATAAAAAAGCCAATTTCCATTCCAGAAGATTTACTTCTAGAGAACTGGTAGATGACTTCAGAATGGCCAGATCTGCATAGTCCAGAGGAAGGGAACATTTCAGAATTCTCCCCCCGCACCCCCCCCCAAAAAAAACAGCCTCCTCTGGAGAGAGATTATTTTTTGCACGTCCATAAATCTTATTCTGCTGTTAGAAAAGGAACAAAGAACTTCCTCATCAAGTAGGCCTTTTTAGCCTGAACTGATTTTGACTTCTTTTCTTGTTCAACAACCACACAAATAGAAAGGAAGTATACTAAATCAACCAATAGTCAAATACTGAATGATTAGCTTTAAATATTTAATTAAATAATTAGTCTTCATTAATGAAATTAACTGATGGTAGACCATTAATCATTTTCTGCCTTTCTGCTTCTGGGTGGGGTCAAAATAATTAAAAATTCATTCATATTAAGCTAAAATTAATCCTGCTTCCCTTTGGTGGGAGGAACTCATTCTGTACAGGACATTTTAGCAGTGGTTTATGATATCAGCAGCAATCACAGTAATATTTTAGGATCCCATTTGGGTGCCAGTCTTGTTGACATTTGTTGACATCACTTCCTTTCTTTATTTTTCATCACCATAATATATGACATTATTTTTGCTTTATTTTGCCTAATATATGTAGCAATCCTTTCATCCTTTTCTCAATGCACATTAAACCATATGGAGACAAAAAAAAAAAAATGAGTGTAAGGTTGTGATTAGCAGTAGTATAACTATTTTGCAGGTGCTAACTTGATTATGCATATTGTCTTAGTATTGTATTTAAAATTCAGAACTGTCCTCAGCTCAGAAAGACCAGAAAGTCATATATATCTGTCCTTTTAATTACAAGCATTTTTTCTAACTATAAAAATTATATCTGTTCCACTGTTTTTAACTTCATTAAAAAGCTGTGAGATGAAGGAGAGAGTGAGGTATTCAACTCTCCTTTGCAGAACATTAATTAAATAATCAATTTTATGAATAATTAAACATGCCCTAGGCATCTATTTACAAAACACTATTCACAAATGCCATGGAATAGAGACTCAAGTAATATATTAACTAAGAATATATTCCAATGACTTATCTTGATTATATAATGACACCATTGGATATTTTCAGTACAAATAGCATCTGTGGCTTAGTATTTTCAAAACACTGCCAATTGCACGGTTTGAATTATACATCTGTGCAGTGAAAAGCAGCAATGGTACAATGCAAGTTATTTGGGTTATTTAAAAAGTCTCAAATCAAATTTGGGGAATGAATAAGACGTGTTAGCTCTCTGATGAGATAAGTCTAAATCTGGAGTGTATTAGAAGACATCATTATCGAGTAAAAGTAAATAGCATTTGCTATATATGCCATTAAACTCCTCTATTATTTTGGTACACTTCTGAATGTTTAGTCTCATTTCTGTTTCATATAAACTAGTCCCCACTGCATTCTGCCAATCTGTTCCAGGGAATGTCTCAAACGGATGAGATGGTATAAGTAATATCACACTAACTGAAATGTATGTTGAATTCGTGCATGCCTTAGAAATTCAAACTGTAAAACAGCACCTGGTATTACCCCAGAATTATTTTTTTTTAAGTACATATGTTCCCCAAATTCACCAGGCAATCTTAACAAAGTGGAAATTTAACAAAGTCAATCAACTTTCACCGTACATCGTTCAACATAATGCTTTTGGTGCAGCCATTAGCATACACTATCCTCCCCTAAAATTCTTTGAATAGCTAATTTAGCTGTGCAGTACTTTTATCACATGTGGGAGCATGAATGTAGCACCTGTTTTCAATATCTTAAAGCAGCTATTTCTTTTCCTGGAATGACTTGCAGCATAGCTGCTTTCCCAAGCATGGACATTGGGAGGTTAGTTGAGCCCAGTTGAGTTGGTTGCTTGTGTCCTCAACTGCCATATTAAGTCTGTTCCATTCTGGTTATTGTTTTTACATTGTTTGGTTTGTACTGTTTTTGAATCTTGTTAGCTACACAGAGTCATGTTTTTAAGCTGGATGACCTTATAAATCAATTAAAATAAATAGCAAAAAAAAAAAAAAAAAGGAGGATCACCAAAATCAACCCAAAATTGCATTTTGATGATGATGGAGGAATATCAAATCACTGTCAACTCTTAGCAACAACATAGCTTTTCTCTAGAATGATCTGCTTTCAACCTGATCCTTCAATCTTCTAACAGTGCACCCATCCCCACTGTAACTGAGTCCACCTTGTGGCTGGTTGTCCTCTGTTCCTCTTTCATTCCACCTTTCCCAGTATTACAGTCTTCTCTAGAAAGCTAGGTCTTTGCCTAATGTGTCTGAAGTAGGATAATTTGAGCCTGGTCATTTGTGACTCATGAGAGAACTCTGGATTGCTGTTCTATGATGCATTTGTTTGTTTTCTTGACTATCCATGGTATTCTAAGGAGTCTTCTCCAACACCAAAATTAGTTTCACAATTACATTAATAGGTCCCTCTATTTCTCAGAGGGTTATATTTCTACCAAACCGATACCTCTGACACCAGTTTCAAAAGCAAGAATATTCTACAATATGCAAATTCAAAGAATAATAGAAGAACACTTAGAATAGACTATATAAATATGCAATTGATTTACTGTAGAGAGTTTTCATATTGAGCACTAAAGCATATTTATTTAGCGATTTAGTAATTTAACTACTTGCCCCCCAAAAAGTGGACTTGGAAATTATGGAGTTCAAATCTGCCAAATTCTAGCTTTAGTTAAGATGTTATAGGAACAGCATTGAAACTCAAACACAAGGAGCATTCTTATTTGAAGGAATGATTGAAGCCAATTATATTTAACATTGTTTCCTTGATTCACTACTATGTTTTCAAGACTAGTTGCTTAGAATTACTGACAGTTTTGACACTAGACATCCATATAGCTTTTCCACTTTTAGCAAGATACTTTTCTATACCCAGCACCTTCTTGGAGAGAAATAATAATCAGGTAGACTGCATAGGATCAATAACTCACATAGCTATTGAGAAACAAATCCAGGAGGAATCTTTCTCCTGTCTTTTCTGTATATCAACATATATAATGTTGAAAACCAAGGGATTTATTTCCAAGAATTTTTATAACCCCCTCCTGATTCATCCTTTAAAAGGAAAAATAAATAAATAAAATACTGATAGCATGGCTGTCTGTGTTTTTATAAAAATGCCTTTGACTTCCTTCCTTTAAAAGAAAAAGAACTGCATTGTCTGATATATCTAAAATCAAACAATTTTAAGACAGGGTCCTACTGCTATAACTTTCAGACAGGGGGAAAAAAAATACAGGCAACCATTCACATCAACTTCTAATAGAGTGTCCTATTTTTTAAAGTATTATGTAGGTGTATCCTTTTTAATTCTGTACTCATAAAAATATTTTTAACAACATAGATGCCAATATTATTTAAAAATGGAAGGCCAAGATTTGTGTTCCTTTTAGCTGTATTACTGATGGGGTTACAGTTACCTTTGTAATTAACTTTGAAGCCAACTGAGCCCACACTTTCATCAGTCTGAAGATGCAGCCACATCTGATTGTTCATGCTAACAATTAAATCCGGCACAAAGCTTCCTGTTAACCTAATCATAAACAAAATAAAAAGTCCATTAGCTGTAAATTGGCTTGAAATAAAGCAATATTAAAAAGCAAGCAGAGAAGTTGATTATAGCACTCTAATTTTTTTACAGCTAGAATTTCTTATCATTGCAGTACTTCAAAAACAACCAGCGAGAAGAGAAGAGAAGAGAAGAGAAGAGAAGAGAAGAGAAGAGAAGAGAAGAGAAGAGAAGAGAAGAGAAGAGAAGGGAAGGGAAGGGAAGGGAAGGGAAGGGAAGAGAAGAGAAGAGAAGAGAAGAGAAGAGAAGAGAAGAGAAGAGAAGAGAAGAGAAGAGAAGAGAAGAGAAGAGAAGAGAAGAGAAGAGAAGAGACTAATCAGGGAAGATTACTAGCTGAAAATCTTTTTGTTCTCCATAACTGAGTAAAGGCATGTGCAATATTTTAGACCCAGCACCACCGGATGGCGTTCTTTATTTCTCTCTCTCTCTCTCTTTCTCTCTCTCTCTCTTTCACATAAATTAGACTTATTAAGGGCAGCTGTCTATCAGGTACCTGTTGACTAACAACTTTACTTAAAGGTATATTATCTTTATGGCACAGCATGCCGATGATTAAGTCTTGCCACTGACACAGAGTTCAAAAGAAAGCTGTTCATTTGGCAAGGTAAGAACAGATTTTCATCAAAATTGTAATCAGAGAATCACAGATTTTCATTGCTATCACATTATTACAGTAGTACCCAAGAGATTCAAATGAGACTAAAATAATGAAGGTTGATGAAGATGTAAATTATACTATATTCTGATAGGCTTCCTGTTCATGGTGGCTTCATACATCAGACAGTCATAACAGTGTTCAATTTCAGCTTAATATGCCTTTGAACCCAATCATTGTAATTTGCATACCATGCTTTAAGAGCTAAACACTATGGGTTTGCTTGCTATGAAGTCACTCTCTTGGACTCTGTAAATGCAATGCGATAGTACCAACAGCACTGTGTTGATCCGGCAAAGTTTTCTTCTTTCATTTTATATATTAACAATGGATCAGAAAGATTGCAGTTAATTAAACCATATATTTACTATTTGAATTCAATCTCCCTAAATAGCAAGACACTTCACAAGTATAAGTTACTGCATATCAGTTGATGTAGATTAGTATCATTTCAGTATGGATTCATACAGAACAGATACTAACAACATTACTGAGCTAAAAGAACCTAACTGAAATTGTTTTAAACAATATCCCAACATGTTGAAAGCAATATATCATTGTCAAAGCACCTTGCAAATTTGTTTTGTAAGCACAGATTCTGGTATCTCCAGATAAAAAAGAGATGGATATGCTTTTGATGGCCATGGCCTGCTTTGAGTGTCTGAGTGTCTGAAAACTGCAGTGTATAGGCAATCATAAAAAGCGAGTGGAACCCAATTATCCTCCTCCTCCTCCACCTCTTCCACCTCCTCTTCATTATTAGTATTATTATTCTAGAAAGTTTATAGATTTTATTTTTAAAGTATCAAGCAGATTTTTGACAATTTCTTATCTCAAAATGGTAGGGAAACATGCCACCGATTTTCAACAATGATAGTGGCCAGATATGGTTCCTGTCACTTAAAAAAAATACTACAAAATATCACATAATAAGGCTCTGACACAACTTGCACACAAGTGGAAAATATTGAGTTTGATCTTCTTATGTTTAATATTAACATCTGTATTTGAGTGCCACTAAAAAGTAGATCTGGAATTAGATGGAACGTGGGTTCGGCTCAGAGGAGGGGAAGGTAATATTGAGCCATTATAGAAAATATATTTGGATCTCTGAGAAAGTAGAAAGTATGAGAAAGAAACTCAAGCCAAGTCTGTCTTGATTGTGTTAGATATAAGTTGAAGTAGAGAAGGGCTTTGACAAACTTTTAATGTTCTGTTATAATACCCTAACTGAATTACAGAACATTCCAAGTCTCCTAGTATTTCATATTTCCTGACCTTGCCTACCTATAATGGCTAAGAAAAGTGTGCTACTCTTCATAGTTTCATGTCTATGTACCATTGGAGGTGATAAAACATAAAGCGTTACTCTTAGAAACTGCATTTTTATGAAAATTGTGTCATTGTGTACATTTTTTAAAAAATTAAAACCTAATTAAAATGTTACGTAATAACTTTTTCTAGTTATAATACATTTTAACCAGAAGTTTTAAATATTGTGTGTCTAAGAATGTCTAGAGCTACCATTAGGGTTATGTAAAAAAGAAAAAAAAAGTTAAAGAATTCCTGAATGCCAACAAAGAAATCATTTGAAAATAATTATAATCATATGTTTCCTATATCTAATCTGCCAATAAGCTTTCACTATACAACTTACATTTTATTAAAATCTAAGGTGATACATGGTTAAGATGCACAAATTACATCTATGTAAAAAATAATTAAGCATTCATATTATTTCTACCATGAGCATGCTTATCAGAAAATATCTAACCACATCTTAGACAGAGTGTTCTTGTGGATTGACTTTAATCTATTTTGGATGGCTTTAATGAAGGGTCCCATTCCAGGCTGTATAGAGTAAGCAGGGTATAGAACGAAGAACAGATGTCACATGCGGTGGACAGAAGGTCTTTATTTTTGTGCCAGCTATTGATTCTTATTTACACATTCAAATGATACTTCTACTGATTTTTTTTTTAAAAACAACAACAATAAAAGACAATACAAATGAAAGTTAGAAAGGGAAAAATATAAAGAATAGAAAGTGCAAGAAAAAGAAAAAAAGGAGAAAGAGGAAAAATAAGAAAAATAAAAAAATATTTAAAGAAGTTACTTCCAATCTTTACCACCACAAGTGCAAACAAACTTAGCAATTCTTCACTCCCTACAAGGTTACATGCAAATATCTCTTTTTCCCATAACCCATCCCTTATCCATATGTAAATCCATAAATCATTAACATTTCAGTCCTGGTGTCAGCAAAAAGGCCATAAGGGTTCCCAGAATTTTATAGAACCATGTCTTAGTTTAACCTTGGTCAAACTAACCAACTTTGTATTCCTTCCTTTTGCTTCCAGCAATCTTGATCTTTCATTCATTCAGATGATGTTGTAGGATTTGATCTCTCTTCAGTTTTTCTTTTTCCCATCTCAAAAATGTGTTCAAATGATACTTCTGAATGTGATAATATGGAGTCAACTTCAGAGTGAACTTCCCCCAGGAGAAGTACATTAGCTTACTGTTTCTGCTAGTGAATTTGGGTGGTTCTTATTCCCCTAACATAAACTGTTCTCACAATTCACAACTGTGCCAATGAAGTGGAGTGCTGTATTTAGAGACATCTGGATTCTACTGAACTTGCCAAACTCAAATCAGTTTACAACAGGGACAGGCACTTGAGATCATATGCATTCTTCAGACTTTTTTCCTCAGTTCCCAGATCCATTCTGTCCACAGTTTGTGGCAGGAAATATTTACAAACTGGAGTGCAAAACCTGAAATAGGTTTAGATAGCCTTAAAGAACTGCAGGAACTGTCTATCTTTGGAAGGAAGGTCTTATTAATTACTAAAGACAAATGGGGAGGAAAGCAGTACCAATAAATGGAGTCAAAGATGCTGTTTAGAAATCACTTAACTGGGCAATTCACTGCATTTAAAAAGACCAAACATTTGAGAAGCTCCTTGAACTTTCTGCAACTCACTGTTAGTTCCTTAATAGCAATAATCCAACCTGTTCAAAACTGAGTCTTATTTTACTTTCTACAGAGCTGGTACATCAAAATGTATCCCCTAAGAGTCTCCATTATGTTTGCCTGAATTCACAAGCATATTAAAAAGAGATATATAAATGAATAAATCTTGCAAAACAGATTAAAAATGCCAGTTGGAACATGAAATAACTTTGAGACAGCTATGCTCAGCCTGACAGTACCGTAAATTGAAAAAGATTTTCAGCAAGTTATCTGCACATTTTTGTCTACTATATTTTCTTTATTATAATATAATAATAACTTTACTGTGAAGCTAACAACAATCTGAATAATACTTTGATAAGAAAATGATAGAATGTTAATTTGCATTCATAACAAAACAGTGTAATTTCATCAGTCTTGTTAAATGTATGTCTTGCTTTGAATTGGCCGCTACAAAGCATTAGCATCTTAAACTAGACCAGACATGCTGGGAATGCTTCATATTTATCAAAAGAGAGATTGAGAAGTTAGAGAACAGTGAAATCAGTAAGTAGTGTAAGATTGAATTATAGGAAATGATCAAACTAAAACTGTGTTAATGGAATTTAAAAACTATTGTGATATGAAATCATGACTGGAGTTCTGATTTCTGTTCAACTCACACCTGTACTGATGGATGAAATCATTAATAAGAGATGAATGATGCCTCTCCAATGCCAGTTAGAATCTAAATCACCAAAGTGTTTATAAAGGTGGGTGAAAACAAAGGTGCTTACTCTATAATCATGTATGTGTATTTCGGTAACATTAGAAAGAACAGCAGACAGAGTAGGAACGAGTAAAATGTGCTGGATATGACCTTTTTCCTATTACCAGAAGGATTATTGTTTAAGAATTTGATAGCAAAACGTTTTATGCAATAAACAGAGGAATCAGAACCAAAAATGTGTGAATCAATTTTGCAAGTCAGTTATATAACTTTCCTCACAGATCTAGTGTGCAATGGGCTGAATGCATGATATTCAGAAGAAATATGGTCAGACGACAACGCTAGAAAAACATGAATATAAACTCTATATTTAAGATGTACTAATTCCTGTTATTCTTTCAGAAGAAAAGAGTTTCTGAAAACATAGAGAGGTTGGGGATATAAGTAAGAAGTTTAATACAAATATAAACCAGAAAGCTAGATAACATAATAATTTTGGCTCCCCCCTCTAAGGTCAGAAACTGGTCTGAGAAAGACTTAGTTGATGGTGAAATTCAAGGTCCATTCCCCAAGAGATATTTGCAACATTCCCGTTTGTATCTCTCCATCAGTGGTTATGGCTCTTCCTTAATCTTTGGAGAAAAGGGATCAGTTATCAACCAGGGGGGGGGGAAATATGAATGCACTAACAGGTAGATTAACTCTTTGAAAGAACTGTGGGAAAAAAAAATAGAGCAGGTCTTGGCTGCCTTTAAACATTTCAGATAGTTTCTACCTTATACTTAGGCAACCTTCTTAAATGCAATTAGGGAAATTCCAGAACATCCATGAATTTTTACTGTTGTCACAGAAATCGACAGGACCTCAATACTGCTGTTCACCTGAGTGGAGTTTGCTCATTAAGAAATTATCTAACATGGGTTCCCAAAAGTAAGTCTGGCTGTGCTTTCTGTGATTCCCAGGTCTTTGCAAAAATGAGATATTATGGGTGCTCCCTGCATGAAATTGAGAAACAAGGCTGAAATATTCACTTTTTATTTATTAACACAGTATGTAGCTGATTCATAAAAGATTGATACGGAAAGATTATAATGCTTCTTTGCATTTTTTAAAAAAATATTAAAATAAAATAGGCATGAGTTTAGTACACAGTGCAGTGAAACAAAGGATTAAATAGACAATGGACATTATAGTAGAACAAGGAAATACATTTTTAAAGTGTGTGTGCGTGTGTGTGTGTGTGTGTGTGTGTATCTTTTGAAAATGAGATGCTTTAGAGAACTGAAATCAAATTATTATTATATTATTAGAACGTAAATTTAATTTAATTTAGTTCCAAACTCAGAGGCCGCCCAACTCCTTGATGACTCTGAGCTGCTTACAAATAAAGCAGAAAAACAGCATATTGAGATAGAAATAAAAGAAAAAACAAAACAAAACCTAGCCAAACAGAAAAACAATACATCAAGCCATTCAGCAGATGAACAAATATAATGAAAGGGCCCATCCCAGCCACCCTATCCCAAGGCTTGGGAGAATAGACAGATTTTTAATAGCTTCCTAAATGTCACAGCCAAATCTCTGAGGGACGCTGTTCCAGAAGGCAGGTGCTGCAACAGAGAAGGGATGCTTCCTGGGTCCTGCAAGATGACACTGCTTAATTGGCTGGACCTGGAGTGCACCCACTCTGCTTGATAGTACTAAATGGGCAGAAACAATGGGAGAGAGGCAGTCCCTCAGATAGCCAGGCCCTATGCCCTGAATATCTTTAAAGCACATTTCATTGCACCTGGAAGCCAGCTGGCAACCACTGCAGCTTGAGAAACAGGGGGGTCACGCAAGCATATTACGAAGCCAGTGCAGTTTGCCCAGCAGTGGTGTAACACGGGTGAACTGTGGGACACCCAAACTCTCCACTGCATTCTGAACCAATTAAAATTTCCAGGTGGTCTTCCAGGGCAGCCCCACATAAAGCACATTGCAGTAGTTCAAAGTGACTAAGGCATGCATGACCATGTGCAGAGCCTCCCAGTCCAGGAAAATAGTAAGTAAGAAAGTTTATTATTGTAACAACAGGTCGTAACACAAGATTTATCCATGCAAAAGCGTCCCTAGCCATGGCTGGCACCTGCTCCTTGAACAGGAGCCATGAGTCTAGAGGACCCCCAAACTGCATACCCAGCTCAATTCAGGGGATTTCTGCCCCATCAAGAGTTTTAGGTGGTTACTTTCCAGATCCAGGGGACTCAAAAACCCAGATGCATTCCATCTTGTTGGAGTCATAGCTAATTCCTTCCCATTCAAACCCTCACAGGCTTCAGGTACTAGGTAAGCATCTGAATTGTATCTCTAGTCTGGCCTGGGGCAGAGACATACAGCTGAATATCATTAGCATACCAATGATACTGCACCCATGGTGTTGAACAACCAGTGGCTTCATCTAGATATTAAATAGTAGGGCTGAGAGAACTGAGGCCTGAGGCACTCCACATAGAAGGGGCTTAGGATAGATCTCTCCCTCTCTCCCAACACTGACTGGAACTGGCTTCAGAGGGAGGAACAGAATCGCTGCAGAACAGTTGGCCTTCACTCCCAACCTCCTCTGCTGGTCTAGAAGGATACTATGATTGATGGTATCAAAAGCACTCAAGAGACCCAGACGGCTAAGATGGATCCACCACCTGCATCCAGAGCCCTCGCCCATTGACGAGGATCCAGATGATCCACTTCTCTCATGGCCCTTTGGACCTGAGCACCTACCACACTCAACAATTTTCCCTAAAAAGAGAAGGCTGGAGACTGGATGAAAGTTGTCCAGTATGATCAGGTCCAAGGATGGCCTCTTAAGGAAGGGGCAAACCACCAGCTCCTTCAAGGCAGGTGGAAGCATCCCCTCCCACAAAGAGGCTTTAATTGCTACTTGGACCCAACTACATGCTACTCCTGGGAGGCCATGGCCAGCCAGGAAGGGCAAAGGTCCAGAACATAGGTGGCAAAGCTCAAAGCCACAAGGATCCTGTCCACTTCCTGAAGACTGAAACTCCACCCCGTTATCTAAGAAAAATCATCAGTCAGCTACAGTAGTCAAGAACAAAATGTACATAGCAAACCATTTGTAACATTGTTAGCTTCATTATTAATTATTTCTTCTCAACATCCTTTCCATCCTAGCAGAACAGCGAAACAAAGGCTCAGCTGACATGCAGTGAAAACAGTTCCTTTCCAGCCAATCAAAAAAACTTCTCAATCTAAAAAAGAACACGTCTCCAGCCTAGCTTATATTTTCTTCTGACATTTCATTCTGGGCATCAAAAAGCAACATCTGAACCACAGAAGGATAATTCATGAAGTTTATGGTTATGAACAAAAAAATAGAAATTGCATGCTGAAATTAATGTCTTTTTTTTTTTTACCTGCCCCATTTTCTTCCCCATTCTCTTTTTCATCATATTTCATGGAATGCAACCCTGAAAACAGAACTGTCTCTCGCCACTCATTCTTTAACCAATTTGTAAGCCTGTCTCAGAGTTTTTCAGCTAAAAAGTAGGGTAAAATAAATTACAAGAACTTGTATCTTTATTTTTTTTTTAATAAATGCTTAGATGTGAACACATGGGAGAGCAGATTAATTTCATTCTGATGTATGCAGTATCAAAGGCATGTTATAGGAAGTTATTTGATATTGTTTTTATATGATACCAGATCATAAGATTCTGGCTCCTATCCCAGCACCTTATACCCTAAATACATTATTTTATTTTATACTAAGATTTTAGAATATTTCTTTTTTTACAAATGAATATTCAAGTACATACACTATAAGCTTATGGAAACAGGTTGTTGACCCAGCAATATTATGCTGACAGATTTTACTGTCCAAGGAATTGTTCAAGAACAGATTATTCACAGAAGCAGAAGCTTATGGAGTCAACCGTTAAGAGTACTTGTACTAACAGATTTAAACTAGCAAGTACAACTTGTGTTCTACCGTAACAGCTCTAGAAAACAAAATGTCACCCAGTTTTTACTATGCAAAATCCAGGACCAGTGTTCTTGGATAAGGTTTCTTAGAGGCAGCCCAAATTTCTATGGTGGCCAATTCTGCAAGATAATATATAGCTAATTCCTTGGAGGTGTATTAATCTCTTATGTAATTGGTTTACCATTTTGTATTGGAAGATGTGCTCTAGTTGAATTTAGTAGGACAGAGGGATTGTAGGTGTTATTTTTTATATTTTGTCAACTTAAAATGGAGGATTCATTCATACATATTCCTGTAATGTATTATATATTTAAAATATATTGCTTCTGTGCTTTCTGGTCACATATTCGTAATGAAACTGATGATGATAAGATCCAGGACCAACATAAAGATAATGTCATCTATTAATTTCACCTTTAACATTGTTTTGCTATACATTGTCCTGTGAATGTAAAATTTAAATTCATATGTAAAAGCGATGTGAATATTAGGCCATAGAGAAAATAGATTGCTGTTTTTCAATCAGTACTTCTTTTGTGAAACATGAACAAACTATTAATTCAGCAGGATATATTATGGAGACTTACACTTGGAGCACAGTCCTAGGGTCCCCCACTTCTCCTCCATCACCAATTGTTAGGGTATCATAGCCAATTTCCAGGTCAAATTCTTCAAAATTAATCTGAATAACCTAGAATGAAAAATAAATCCAAAAGTACTTACAAACCTACAAGTATTCTTATTTATCAAGCAGACAAATGCACAGAAACTACAATTGGTCTCATCATTTAGAAGTGGAGTTTGTTTTAAGTCTCTCATATTTTATTTATATAATTGAGTCATTCCTCTAGGAGAAAAATCATGGAAGAAAGGGACAATATTTTACCCATGTCATCATGAAGTTTCTAGAAATAAATGCTAGCCTTTAGGCCAATATTCCAATTTAAATGTAGAATTGTTACCATTCTAATAACATGAATTAAATGAAAATGCTAGTGGCAAGAACTTTATTATGCATCAATAATCAAAGCTACAGTATTTCTGTTTTTAACTATATTTCATATAAGCACATTTATTCATGCAAGCTTACAGAATTTATACAAACCAGTGAAACATATTTATTCTCAAATAATAAAAAGCAGATCTGATCTCATACGATATATTATATGAAAGCAATATGATCATTTAACTTCTGCAATTACTATAATAAATAAATATTATATTCATTTAAAAACTTTGTTTTATATAATGGCCTTCATTTGGAGATTAACATTTCTCTGATAGAACTCAGAATCCATAAAGGAAATGAATCTATTTATATTTATATCATACCTGGGGGTGTCAAGGTGATCCTACATTTTCAATAAATAATTGAATAATTCAATCTTGTTGTGCTTTATCTGAGGATGGTGCATTAGATTTTTATGACCTTTAAATTCCAAATGGAACAAATTCCCATCCTTGGACAGACATAATATATTTGAACCTACTCCATTCTTACTGTAGATCTACATTTCCACTCTCAAAAGGTTTACATGAACCATTAAGGCACTCCAAATAGTGTTGTCATGATAGCTATGGCCAAAAGTTGCCCAGTATGGCTGGCAGTTCAATTGTCAAAGGGAGCAATGGCATTAGGACTGGCAAGATCATTAACTTTACCATTTGTTCCCATAAATGAATGCATAACTGGAAGAAAGTACATTTACTGAATGCTTGTAAAGTGAATAGGCTTAAATCATGGAATGTTTTTCTTGAATATTGAGTGGAAAGTTAATTGATGAATAAGAGGGACAATGGTGGAAATAAAACATGCATGAGAATAAATGGCATGCTCAGCAAATGGTTCAAAACTGAGCATTATTTTAAACATGACAAACAGTTATGCAATGCAGGTGTCACATAATGTGGAATGTTGACAGTGTGTTATGTGCACTCTGAAAAAAAATAGCTGCTGGTCAGAACAAAATAAAAAAACAAAACGATTGGCAGAAGGTGAACTGGAAAAGTTGATTCCTGCTACTCTTTCAGCCTTCTGGTAGGATCTCTCTTGGGATAAACCATATTTGCTAATTTGTGAATGGAATATTCCTGTTTTGCATGGCACAGTTTTGCATACCCCTCACTGGGTACCACATTGGTGGTTGTTTTTTCTTCTTCTTCTTCTTCTTCTTCTTCTTCTTCTTCTTCTTCTTCTTCTTCTTCTTCTTCTTCTTCTTCTTCTTCTTCTCTCAATAAATGCACATTTTTTAAAACAAAGTCATGGGCTACCATCCTAATACTTTGTAATTTCTCTGCCTAGAAGCATTCTTGAAAATATGGTTAAAACTAGTGCTTTTCTTTAGAAAACTAACTAAAAATACAGAACAAAACTAGTGCTTCTTTTTCTTTTCTTTTTTCTTTAACTGAAAAAAATCACAAGATACAAAGACCTGCAAATAGAAATAGAACAACTGTGGCAAAAGAAAGCAAAAATAGTAGCAGTAGTAATAGGCACCTTAGGTGCAATCCCAAAACATCTGGAGTACCACTTGAAGACCATCAGCACTGACAAAATCACCATCCATCAATTGCAAAAGGCAGCTTTACTTGGAACAGCTTACATCCTGCGACAATATCTTTAATATTATTAAGCAACAACATCTGCCTATCCCAGGTCCTTGGGAAGGATCCAGTAGGTGGACAAATATGCCAAATCCAATCTAAACATCTGACTGTGCGACCAACTATAATAATAATAAAAATACCAACAAGGACAATTGAGTAAGGGAGCATGGTAGATGCTAATAGAGATCTCCTTAGATATACTCTGGATCCTGAATCCCATATATAGGAATAGTTCTTCCTAACATTGGCAAAATATAAATTAAAATCCAGAATATTTTCAGATTAGTGAATTGTCAGTTCTATTTCCAGGACTAAGTCATTTGTTAAATTTTGACAAGGAAAAATTCAGAAGATTACTTAGTGATATTTTTAGTTTTAACTTATATTTGAATTACCTACATGTGTGTAATTCCAAAACTGGACAGCTGTTAAGTGAACATGGAATAGTTTGCCAATTTTATACTACATTTAGAGGCAAAATGTGCTAAATGATTAATTGTATGTGCAGTATACTAATGATTTTTTATATCACTTTTGATATACTATACATGTCTCCAAACATCTCAAAAAATGTTGTGATCTTACTAAAAAAAATCATAATGATATAAACAAGTTAAATCATAATCTTAATGAATTAAAAAAAACCCAAATATATCGAATAAGTATATTTATCATGATGGTTTCCAAAACAAATATACCTGGCATGATGATATTTTTAGGACATTTATTCAGTATAGCAATAAAACAATAATTATAAAAAAGGACAAATAAACTATAGATTTCAACATAACTGTAAATTAGTGTTTTTCAATAGTTAATACAACAGAGACGTCTTTTGGAGGTTGTTTTTTTTTTTTTCTTTCTCTCTGGCAAAATGCTTTTTCTAAACATTCCCTGAAGAAAGAATATGATCCAAGTCTTTTTTTTCTGGATTTTAATTGAAGTCAGTTTAAATCATATCAATGTCAGTTTAAATTAGAAATGACAGTGAAGGTATCGAAGTGGTGGATAGCTTCTGCCTTTTCGGATCAACCATCAACAGTAAAGGAACAAGCAGTCAAGAAATATGCTGCAGACTAGCACTCGGTAGAGCCATGAAGGCCTTGGAAAATATATTCAGATGTTGTGATGTGTCTATACCTACAAAGATCAGAATCATGCAAGCACAGTATTCCCTGTGATGTATTCCCCGTGACACTCAGTGAAGCAAAAGTTGGAGTTTGAATAAGCAAGATAGGAAAAATATTGATGCTTTTGAACGTCGGTGTTAGGGAAGACTCCTGAGAATACCATGGACAGCCAAGAATACCAATGAATCATCAAATAAATCACCCCAGAATTCTTGCTCGAGGCACAAATGACCAGGCTCAAATTATCCTACTTTGGATACATTATGCAAATACATAGCTCCCTAGGAAAGGTTCTAATTCTGGGAAAGGTAGAAAGAAAAAGAAGTAAAGGATGACCAGCAGCAAGGTGGATAGAATCAACTACAGTGGTGATGAGGGCACTGTTGAAAAAGCTGAAAGACCAGATTAGGGACAGATGTCACATTTTCTTTCAGGAAAGAAGGAAAGAAGGAAAGAAGGAAAGAAGGAAAGAAGGAAAGAAGGAAAGAAGGAAAGAAAGAAAGAAAGAAAGAAAGAAAGAAAGAAAGAAAGAGGGAGGGAGGGAGGGAGGGAGGGAGGGAGGAAGGAAGGAAGGAAGGAAGGAAGGAAGGAAGGAAGGAAGGAAGGAAGGAAGGAAGGAAGGAAGGAAGGAAGGAAGGAAGTTGTTTTCCTTTATTTAGAAAAGAAAGGGTGCTACAAATACTTATTGAGGGAAGGATGTAAGAGTTTCAGGCTATATACCAATATATTTTAACTCATTTCATTCAGTCACAACCCAAATCTATGAATCATAGGCATCCACTACTAAAATGATTGAAAAAATGATGGAATGATGCAACACCATCTTTTCATAGTGTCTCAATGCCCAATGCAAGTCTGTAAGTGGTAGGGATAGTGGCCTGACTTCATGATGTACATTGTGTGAATGCCACCCCTCCCCCCCTTGCTTTTATGCTAAGTGCATAACTAAGTGCCTAAGAGACATAGGCTTTTATGCTAAGTGTATAACTAACACTTGGAGGAGAAGCCACATCCATGAATTTTAAGATCCTTCCTGCTCAATTCAATGTATGTGTGTCCACCAGGCTACAGGACCATATGGGCCAGTACATGAGAACAGCTCAGCATGGCATAAGGAATAACACCAGAGGCTCAAAACACCAGTTGCTCATAGATAGAGCAGACACTCAAGACTCAAGGTCTAGACAGACCATTCTGAGCAAGCCTGGATTGACTACAGGAAAGCCTACGATTCAATGCCACACACATGGACCTGTGAATGCCTGGCACTATACAAAGTCAACAGGACAGTAAGGACCTTCCTCAAGAACTCAATGGGACTGTAGAGGACAACACTGGAAAGCAACTAAAGACAGCTCACACAAGTGGCCATATACCAAGGTGATGCACTGTGTGGCATATACCAAAATGATGCACTGTCCCTGCTGCTGTTCTTCATAGGCTTGAACCCCTCAGCCAGATAATCACAAGGACTGGATATGGATTCAAGTTCAAAAGTGGAACTACCATCAACCACCTCCTCTACATGGGTATCATCAAGCTGTATGCTAATAGTGAATGAGACATTGGCTTGCTGACCCACCTGACAGGGATCTACAGTGAGGACATTGGGATGTCATTCAGACTGGAGAAGTGTGGCTCCATGATAGTAAAGAGAGGGAAGGTAGTAAGACTGATGGGGTGGAACTACCAGTAAGCCACATGGCAGATATACAGACCAACTACAAGTATAGTACCTTGGTATCCCACAGTCACACGGGAACCATGAGAAGGAGGCAAGAAACACAGTAATATCTAAGTAACACCAAAGGATAAGACAGGTCCTGAAGAGCCAGCTCAATGGGAGGAAAAAGATCCATGCTATCAACACGTGCATTCTGCCAGTCATCAGATACCCTGCTAATATAGTGAGCTGTCTAAAGAAGGTCATGTAGGCTGCTGATGTGAAGACCTGGAAGCTCCTCACAATGTATGGAGGTTTCCATCCCAAGTCCAACACCCAGAGACTGTCCACCAGCCAGAAAGAGGGCAGATGGGGTCTGGTGAGTCAAAACCACTGTCCTGGATGAAACCCAGAACATCCAGGAGTACATCAATAAGATGGCACCCAGAGATGAGCTGTTGAGAGAATGCCTGAGGTAGCAGCAGACATGGGAGGACGTTCAAGCAGAAGAAGTGCTATGGCAAGACAAGGCCATGCATGGGATGTACCATCGACAGATTGCTGAGGCAGCTGACACTGGGAAATCATTCCAGTAGCTGGAAAGGGCTGGACTAAAAGACAGCACTGAGGGCACTGATCATAGCAGCACAAGAACAGGCAACTAAACACCAGATCCATAGAAACAGGGGTCTACCACACTAGACAGGACCCAAGGTGCAGATTGTGCAGAGAGGCCTCAGAGACAGTCAAGCACATTGTGGCAGGGTGTAAGATGCAGGCAGGAACAGCATACACTGAATGTATGCTGCTTGGCAAGTATCTGGCATTGTGTACAGGAACATCTGCACAGTGTATGGGCTAGACCCTCCCAAGTCCAGATGGGAGATTCCACAGAAGGTCACAGAGAATAGCAGGGCTAAGATCCTGTGGGACTTCCAGATCCAGATGGACAGGCAGGTACTGGCCAATCAGCCAGACATTATGGTAGTAGACAAAGAACAGAAGATGAGATAGATGTAGCGGTGCCAAGTGACAGCAACATCAGGAAGAAGGAGTATGAGAAGCTTGAAAAGTACCAGGGCCTAAAGTAGGAACTAGAGAGGGTATGGAAAGTAAAGGCCAAAGTGGAGCCAGTCTTCCTAAGCTAGGAAGAGTGGTTCCAACAGATCCCATGAACAACATCTGAGCTCTCTGTCCAGAAGAGTGCAGTGCTAGGAATTACTAAGATCCTGCACAGAACCCTTAAACTCCCAGGCCTCTGGTAGAGGACCCTAGATTGAGGAAGACACATACCAGCCATAGGGGTGAGAGGAGTGAGAGAGAGAGAGAAGGAGAAAAGTAAGAATATAATAAAGAAAGAGAAAAAGAATATATAAAGAAGTGACTTCCAATCTTCATCACAAGTGTAAACAAATTTTGTGACTCTTCACCTCCTCTAAAGTTGCAAACATTTATCTCTTCATCCCATATCCCATCTCTTATCTGTAAACAAATCCATAAAACATCATAATTTCAGTCCTGGTGTCAGTAGAAAGTCCATAAAGGGTTACCAGAAGTAAAAACATATCTTCCTTTCACCTTGATTAAATAAACCAACCGTACATTCCTTCCTTTTACTTCTAACAGTCTTAATATTTAGTTCATTCAAATATTGTTATAGGATTTGATTTCTCTTTGTTTCTTCTTTGTCCCATTGCACAGAGTTCTTCAAGGCTTTAACAAGCCTCTTTCATAAATCTAATAGGAAAAAAGTGTCCAGGTCACTTTCTTGATTTGCCGTTTGTATTTCCCTTTTAAATTTTAAAACCTCAGCCAGTTTCTTCTGTAGCTCCAATAAAGCATCCTTTTCTAAGTTATTCTCTTGGGCTGTCAGTTGTAAATCCACTTTCAATACCATCTCTACCTTGTCAGACAAAATTTGTTTTATATATGTCATTTCTTCAATAAATCTTTTAGACATAGTCTACCCACAGCAGCAGACATCATTACTGACGTTGATATTGTGGCTACTATTTTCAGATACCATTCTTGAAAAGTCTCCTTCAGTATTTTTATTGTTATAATGTTTTGCAACATTTTACACGCTTGTAAATCTTTCCTCTACCTGAAAACTTTAGTCCCCTCTAGTGTCCAGTTTTTAAAGTCATAAATTGTTTATCTTTGTTACGTCTTGTAAAAACCAAAACAGAATCTATTTTCAATGAGAAGATTTTGTTCGTTATAATTAATTCCAAAATTTTATTGTAAAAGTTTCAATATTCAAACTTTATCTGGACCCTTAGTTCATTTATAACTTTCTTAGATCAAAATCTTATTTAGCTTTTTGCTGTTTATTTCAGATTCCTTGCATTCTTCAGCTTATGTTTTAAATGTTCTTTTGTTCAGGAATGAAGGCAGACTCACCCAGCTTTTTCAAACTTGTCATTCCAGAGGTCTCTAATAGGTTGTTGTAGTCAATGAGCAATTTCCAAAAGTGATTAGAAAGTGAGGTTTGCTTTTTAAAGTACTTAGTGTCCTTTAAAAGGCTCCACCATGGTTGCAATCAAGATGGCTGATCCCATTGTCTCCTGGTACTCAGACCCATGGAAAAGTACTGTCCTGTGGTTTCTTCACGAGGACCAGCCATCTGGAGTACATGTGGGTAATCTCCCATCCTCTCCTTATCCAGAGAGTTTCCAAGGAACCAATCTACTCACTGGTCTTTGGCTCCACTTTTGCACAGCTGTCTTCAGTTTGCCATACTTGCCCCAGAAGCCCCTCAATTCAGTGCTAATAATAGATGGCATTTGTGTTGCTTCCAGACTGGGCTTTTCCCACATGTCACTATCTCTTAGGGAACATAACTGATTAACTTTCAGCTTTGCCAGTGTACTTGCAACAGCTGCAAAATCAGTTTTATAGCATGCCTGATAGAGGTTCAGGGCAGACTATACCCCACAAGTGGGGAGTCTTAGCTTGAACCAACTGTCTCCTTAATTTTCCCCTCTCAGTCTTAAAACTAACTGCACCACCAGCCCTTTGAGCAGAAATGAAGCCCCTGCACCGAAGTCATCCAGATTGTTCTGAAGCTGCAGAGGAAACCAGTGCACAAAGAACAGATGTTAAGAATGGTTTGGCATGGTGCTGGCTGTATGTCAGGTTTTGTGTTCCCGTATTGGTCATCTAGAAACAAAGCTGGTTGAATCATTTGATGCAGTCTTCCCTCCACTTGGAAGAAGTTGACCTTGAGGACAATTCTGACCTGTTTTGAAAATGTTTCTGAGTGTTCAGGGGCAAAAGTTCTTGCTGTGAATACATGCTCTAAGAAAATCATTACATGTATTGTGTAGAACTCTTTTTTATGGTGTTTCCAAATACAACAGCATACTTGGACACTTTCATTTTTATTGTGAACTGCTTTGAATATAGCTCATCACAGGAAAAACAGTATATATATATATATATATATATATTAACGTGACTATATGTTTCTTTTCTTTTCTTTTCTTTTCTTTTCTTTTCTTTTCTTTTCTTTTCTTTTCTTTTCTTTTCTTTTCTTTTCTTTTCTTTTCTTTTTTACTAATATCCCTTCTGTTTCTTTGTTCACTTAAAAAAAAATCAAGATTACAGCCTGGGTCAGAAACAAAGGCTGATGAGTAGATAGAATATGAGGATGCTATGCTTCCGGCTATGAAACTAAATCAAGTTTCTGATAATCAGTTTCAGACTGATGGAGATAATAACTGACTCCCGGACTGGTAAAGATTTAGGAGACCATCATATAAACAACCAGCTCCAAACATTTCCATTATCCATGAAAAGACCTGTCAGTTTGCCAATTCACAGAGTAGCAGTTAAAAAGAAAATACAGAAGTTTCCACCCTAATGTACTTTGGGATATATTGGTTTTAGATGGGAAATAGTTGCCAGAACTCTGTCCTTTCCTCTCAATATATCTTACTTCTGTGAGAATAGTGCTTGGAAAATAATTCCATTTTAGGCACTGGCCAAATAGCTTGAAATCTATGAGCCTCAAGTTAGAATCCTCACAAAAGCTGATTTACCTGTGATGAGAATCTTCCATTTTATGATGCTAACCTAATGGTAGAGGGAAGAGCAGTTGGTAAGGAATCACAGAGATAAGCTTGTTATCAGGCTAGAAAGTTGTCTGTTTAAGAACTGACACTTCTCAGGCCAAGGAGCTGAACTTGAGAGGTGAAGCTAAATTGAGAAACTAATATGTTATCTTCCTGGCTTTATTGCAGCAAGCTGTGAATTTCCAATTATCTAAGCTACTAAGATTCTAATTCTCTGAAGTGGACAGGACAGAGTAGTCAATATTCCGATCAATTTAGAAGTTGGTTTGCAGCAGCGTGGCTATATCCCAGTTCAAAGGCTTGCTGTAAAATAAAAGTTATTCTGATTATTTTGTGCTGCATTTGCTCAGAAGCAATTAAGATGCAGCCTCAATAACCAATTATGTATCTTCTTATTTATGTATCTTCATAAAGAAAGCCAGGTAATCAATACAGCAAAACAATGTTACTCTTTATTTAAATAAGCACTTTTGCATATCATATAGTTCCCCAACAAAATCAAAGAAATCAATTGTTTTTGCTGCACAAAAGCTGAAAATATCAATGACTCTAATGCTTTTCTTATTTAAAGTTGCATGGAATAACTTGATTTAATCATACATTCTCTTAAATGCCTTGCATATATTAACCTTTATACTGTGAACAAAATTAAAATTTAGTTATTAACCTGGGGAGCAGCAGGGGGCAATTTTTATTCTATTTTATTTATTGATTTTCAGGGCTTATAAGCTGCTCTAATCAACTCTGAGCATCCTCAGGCATATCATGAAGTCACTGTGCAAGTTACATATTTCATATCATTTGTACAATGACACCATGATACATGTGATGATTATATGGATTCTATAGAGGACCTCTGTGTTGGTAAGCAAATGAATATTGTTTCTATCCATATACAATACAGCACAGAGGTTTAAGCATAGGGGTTCACAACATGGGCCATGAAATCACTCAATCCAAATCCCTGCAGTACCAAGTCCCAAAGTTCACATTGCCAAGTCAAGCCATTTCTGGCTTAGCTGTAGCACAGCTCAAATGGCAGAACTTCAGTTTTCCATTTGAAATGCTGGAAATTGATGGAATTTGGGGGTAGGGCAGGGTTTCCAGTGGCAAAATTCCCTGCAATACCTTATGCATTGGGTTCATAATTCTCCCCCATTCCTGCAATGGCAAACTCTAGAGCTCTAGAGTGCCATATTCAGTGCTCTTTGGCAGACTGGTTGTTGTTGTTGCTGTTGTTGTTGTTACAAAGATGAATACAGTGAGGTAAGAACAGCAGGGAGACAGGGAACTGGCAGACTCCCCATTTTAGTGCTCCCTCATTACTAAACTGGGAAGGATACTTGAGTGGCTCAGGCACAACTCTCAATGCAGCAAGCACAATGATGGTGTACATTTCTTTTAGAGAAGTGTTTTTCAAACTTGCAACTTTAAGATGTGGGGATTCAACTCCCAGAATTCTGGCTGGGTAATTCTGGGAGTTGAAGTCCACTCATCTTAAAGTTGCCAAGTTTGAAAAACTCTGTTTTAGAGGGCTGGCAAGATAAAGCCAGTGGCTATGTGGATGTGTCCTTATTTTGAATTAGAAAGTTTTAGTTCATTTATGGGTCATTCATATGTGCATACTTCTTCTCAATGACTCGTGAATTGGCTCCATTCAAACTGTGTGAACCAGCCCTGATTCTACCTGAATCTCCAATTCAAAGAAGACAAGGTTTAAATAGAGCTTGGATTTGGGTTTCACTAGTGATCCAATTTTGAGCCATTTCAAGATTTAGGATCCA
The DNA here is from genome assembly GCF_059951505.1 of Python bivittatus. Lineage (NCBI taxonomy): Eukaryota > Metazoa > Chordata > Lepidosauria > Squamata > Pythonidae > Python > Python bivittatus. The sequence continues at coordinate 16,670,598 of NW_028277086.1, read as the reverse complement.
CTTGGGAAGAAAATTGACCATAGGATTTAGCAGCAAAATTCAACATGCCTGAACCTTCTGCCAAGATAAATTCATAGTTATTTATATCCTGCCTTTTGTTCAAGAGTTCAAGACATGCAACTCTGTCTCTTCCTACTTTTTCCCATAACAACTGTTCTGGGAGGTAGATTGGGCTGAATGAGGACAACCTTCTCCTCCTCCTCTGGTGGAATATGGTGAAAGTAGGATAGTATGCTAGTCTTTGACTGCAATAATCCTCTGGACATTGCTGTAATGTTGCAGATTAGACTCTGCACTGCAGATTTTTGCAATTCTGGGGAGGATACTGGGAGCCATTATTCTGTCCTCTACAGATATAGTTTACGTAAAGCAGCCATAGCTGCTTTCCCATTCAGATACTTTCCAGATGTTCTGAGCAATTCCATGAGCACCATCAAGCACAAACTCTTATAATTTAAACAAATTAAAAGATGACAATTTGAAAGATATAAGATAATATTCTGTACGAGGGTCCTGAGCCAATATGACAACTATTACTAAATAAAGGTTAATGTTATAATACCGCAGTCATTTCTTTTCAGCAATCTTTCTACAGATTAATAATAATAGGCAAAGGAACTAATGCACGAACCTCTTCATTTTGTTTTGTTTTGGGTTCACACTTAGGTGACTAGCAGATTAAGAAACTGAACAGTCAAAGCTCAAAACAGTAACAGACCATTTGTCTATGCATTCAGTGGGTCAAAGGCATCAAACTAACATTAAAAAATATTGAAATATTGCCAATGCACTTCAGTTCTAGGGAAATAAATTGCAGTATTTTGGAATGGGTTGGGAAGGGATAATTAATTGTTCACATTGCAATGTAACGTAGATTTTCAATATTTGCAGGAATTAGAGAAATGTGATAAATTACATTTAAACAATGACCTTTCTGTTTTCTGCACAGTGGGGAGCAAAGTATAGAACTACACTATAAATTTGAGAGGTCAAGGATGGATTTATGCATATGGTAGAAGGAGTTAGACAGTAACGTCTGTGTTTTCCAAAAGCTACATTCTAATCGTGCCTGACTTGGAACTTACTGTACCATGCTACTTTTCCAATCATAGGTGCATCCCAGTTAGAGAGGAATGGTCTCTACTTCACTGAAACTTTCACATGATGAAACAATAAAATATTTTGATCACAGAGTTATAGTATTGCATATAAATTGACATACAAAGTAGGCCAAAGTAGGTATAGGTGGGCAGAAAGAAGGGGTGATAGGAACATAGTGGTAAAACTATGAGCATCCAGACACCCAACCATATTTTCTGACATTAACTGAGCAAATAGTCTGGGAGATGGAGGCACCTATAAATGAAAATGGCTACCCTTGCCAGATTAGAACAATCCGAGCATTAGTGCAGGGCAACATGTTTTAACAGTAAAAGGAATTGCAAGTTCAAAACTGTGGTATTGCATGGAAACAGCTCAGCAGAAGACAAGCAAAAAGTGAGATGTGCAGACAGACTGAGGAGGTATCATGTCCCAATATTATTCCAGAGCACCATGGTAGAATAGCAAGTTGCCTGACAATCAGAAGTAAAGGACAACATCAGTTAACTGGCACTGTTTAGAAACAGGTACCAAGCAGAAAACAACAGCTAGTTATGAGATTGTTTCTAGATGCAGTCCCTGTGTTAGGCTGTTGGAATATGAAAATGTGTTTCCATTGCTAAGTTTCTATATTGTAAAGACAGCAGTGGTCATGTAGGCCACAGGTCCACAAGCAAACTGATGCATGTAAAATCATGTAAGGAACAACTACTCCAGACAAGCCTATTACATTGCTTTTCTTTTTGGGAAAGTGGTTGAGAAGGTGGTTGTGCAACAGCTTCAGAGGGCCTTGGATGAAGCGGATTACCTGGATCATTTTCAGTCAGGATTTAGACCCAGGTATGGGACAGAAACAGCATTGTTCATGCTTTTGGATGGTCTCTGGCATAGGCAGGATGGGGGTTCTGTATCCATCCTTGCCCTACTTGACCTCTCAGTGACTTTTGATACCATCGACCATGGTATCCTTCTAGATCAGCTCAGAGGATTGGGAGTGGGCAGCACAGTGCTGTCCTGGTTTGACTCCTTTCTCCAGAGTAGATTCCAGTCAGTGGTGATTGGGGAGGAGAGGTCCTGCCCTCAGCCCCTACTATGTGGGGTGTCACAGGGTTCAGTGGTCTCTCCTCTCCTATTTGTCTACATGAGGCTGCTGGATGAGCTCATCTATCGCCATGGGGTGGGGTATCATCAGTATGCTGATGATACCCATTTATACATCTCTGCCCCTGGTTCTAGGACTATGTCATCTTTGGTTCCAGTGTGCAATCTGGGGTTCCTCCTAGACTCAAAGAGCAGGTGGCTGTCAGGGCAGGGAGGGCCTTTGCACAGCTTTGTGCTGTGCACCAATTGCACCTTTTCTTGGATTGGGAGGGGGGACTCTGCTTACAGTCACTCCTGCCCTAGTCACCTCCAGATTGAACTACTGTAATACACTTTACATGGGGCTGCCCTTGAAGAGTATCCGGAAGCTTCAACTGATGCAGAATGTGATGGTACAGGCATTTATGTGTGCTCCTAGAAAAACACATATCACACCTCTGTTCTCAAGCTGCATTGGCTGCCAGCCTGCTTCAGGGTCAAATTCAAGGTGCTGGTTTTAACCTTAAAAACTCCTCATGGCATGGGACTGGGCTATCTGAGGGACCACCTCTCCCCGATTACATCAGCCCATCCTATTCAATTTGGCAGAGAAGGCATACTGCAGACACCATCTGCCAGGGACTTATATTTGGTGGGTCCCAGGAGGTGGGCCTTCTCTGCCATGGAGCCCACCTTATGGAACATTCTCCCCTGCAGTCAGGTTAGCTCCATCCCTGCTATTGTTCCAGAAGTCCCTCAAGATCCGATTCTGTCACCAGGTTTAGGGGATGAAGGGAACTGGAGACATTCTGAGATGGCTCCATTGTGGTTGATATTTTGCTCTCTTTTAATTTTTTTAAATAATATTCTCCTTTTATATAGTGATTTTTTATATTTTTATAATGATTGTTTTTATGTATCTGGGCTTTAGTCAATTGAGGTACACCACCCAGTGTCACTTTTAGTGAGATGAGCAACTATATAAATGTGATTAATAAATAAATAAGTAAATAATTTACCATTCTTGTGATTGAAGCTAGACTCTTCATTTCCAAACTGGGTTCTCTTAAATTTTCCCTTCCCACCTTACAGTTTCCCTACAAAGAAAACCTGGAAGGAAAAATTGCCATTTTTGCATGCTCACTGTCTACCTCTCGCTTTCTTCCAAATGTTTAAGCATTCATGAGGCTTTGGAATGGCCCAGATTCACTTTGAGGCACTTGGACTGATCCATTTCACCTTTACTTCATTTCACCTCTAAAGTTCCCAGTAGGTTTCATATTCAGGACTGATTTGTATCTCATGGTCGTTCCTAGAATATGCATATGTGTCAAGCAAGAGCATATAGTTAAAAATATGAACTTCACCTATTAAAATGAATTAGGTTTGAAGTGATAAATATGACTTTTTTCTACCTGCAAGTCATCAAACAGTAATTATCCATGTGTAAAGTTGCCCTCTTATTGCTAGACAGCTGAGGCATCGCACAAGCAATGTGGTGTAGATTTAGATTTTATGAATCTAAAATACAATCATAATTACAAGTATTTCACACTGTGAAAATTAAGAACTTCCTAATACTCAACAGTACTGTTTCTGATTTTGGCTACAGTTTTTTCATAACCAATTCTGAGGAAGGCAAGAGAAGGGAAGAAGGGAAAACAGTGAATTATTTTGGAAGAAAAATCTTTATACCTCATTCATTTTTTCAGACCTCTACTTACCTATCATCTAGAAATCTGAAAAACGATTAATGTATAAACTAATACATTCAGATTACTGGATGCAATTTAAAAAGGGACATTTTTAATTGTCTTTATTTTTAACAGTACAAAGCAGGGGGCTTTATACGTCATACCTTTTAGATGCTGTGACGTCTCTAGACCTACAAAGATCAGAAGTGTGCAGGGAATTATTTCCCCTCTTACATTCTATGGAAGTGAGAGCTGGACTTCAAAGAAGCAGGACAGAAAAAGCAGTGGTGCTTTGAACTTTGGTGTTAGAAACTTTTCCAGATCTGAGAATATCATGGATAGCCAAGGGGGTGGGGGGGAAGGATCATCAAACAAATCAATGCAGAATTCTCCCTTGAGGCACAAATGACCAGGCTTGTATTATCACAGTATGTAAAAACCTAACTTTCTGAAGATGGAAAGATAGAAGGAAAGAGAAAAATAGGATGACCAGCAGTAAGATGGATGGACTTAATTACAGTGGTGATGGGTGTACGTTTTGAAGATATGAAGGACCAGGCTGGGGACATACTGTCCAGGAGAAATACCTATAAGGTTGACACTGACTTAATGAAGCATAATAAAAATATGCAATGTACTTAAAATTATTCCTCAAACTGCTCCAAATTCTGAAAACTGGTACACAGATAAACCAAAGCATGCTGACTATAAACAGCACTTAATTATCAGAAATGGGATTATTCATGCATAATCCAGAAGCCAGGATTTCAGCACCTAAGAGACTAAAATACAGATGGAATCAAGTGCATGTGCATGGAGGGATTGCAGCCTGCTCCATGATGATTTTTCTCCCAAATGCACACCAAAAAGGAGGTCAACACACGTTATGAACTGAGAACAGAGAGGATTCCTCCCACAGCAATTAACTGTGAGTTGGAGAGGATCATGTTCCATTACTTAATAGGAACAGGAGAGGCTACTGAACGAAAAAGAATGACCAAATATACAAATGGACGCTGACATACTGACATCTAAGTCTGAAACTTAGACATAATTGGAAGGAGTTCTTTCCTGGTTAATTTGACCCTTTTTGTAATGCCTAAACAGGGCTCTGCTTCCTTTCCTTTCCCAACCTGTCCTGTTTCCTCTTCCCCTCTTCCCTCTAGTTTTGTTGTGGAGAGGAGTGAGATACGTGTGTGTGTGTTTACTTATGTGTTCCCATGCATGAGGATGATTGGCATACAGTATACAGATAAAATCAGTTCATTCTAGAAGCAATTAATTTTAATTAATTTTATTAATTAAATGAGAAAAGAAGGAAGGAAGGAAGGAAGGAAGGAAGGAAGGAAGGAAGGAAGGAAGGAAGGAAGGAAGGAAGGGAAGGAGGGAGGGAGGGAGGGAGGAAAAGGAAGGGATGGAGGGAAAGAAAGAAAGAAAGAAAGAAAGAAAGAAAGAAAGAAAGAAAGAAAGAAAGAAAGAAAGAAAGAAAGAAAGAAAGAAAGAAAGAAAGAAAGAAAGAAAGAAAGAAAGAAAGAAAGAAAGAAAGAAAGAAATTCTGCCTATTCTTCCTTTCTGTGGGGATCTTTTAAAATTCAGGGTTGTCTTCCTTTCATATAAACACGGTAATTTATATGAAAAAAAAGGTCGAAAATTAACTTGCATCACTGATACTGCCAACACTGGCAGAATAATCCTATACTGCTTGGAACAGTTCAACAATTCCAGCCCTGCCAGCAACAGATTGGCAGACTGCAGAAGAATGAAATAAATTTTGATCCGTGCTGAAGATGGTTTATATTTTATTGATGTTTGGAACATGGCAAAGGACAAGATAGGGTGATTCAGCTAGTATTGGCTTGAGGAATGAAGTTAAAAAATGCCTGGGGCAAAGGGCCATTTTGAGTGGGATTTTAACCCTCAAAATACTCATGTTTCAGGTAGGGATACTGAGGGTTTCTCCTCCCCCCCCCAAGAAATTTGTGTATAGCAAGAAATTTGTATTTTTGAAAGGTAGCATAGTTTTGGAAGAGCCTTCTGCTGGAAATCCATTGGCTCCATTGCTCCTTACCTTGAAAAGAGCCATTAGAACAGGACTATTTAGGAGGGCCTTTGTTTAAGATCTAGTCATTGGGACACTTAATATGGTAATGTGGGAATGAATGGCTAGATGAAGTGATAGCTTGAATGTTTATATTATGTTTGTATTGTCAATTGATTCTATTTTAATGTTTTTTGTTGCTTGATATAAACTGTTCAAGGCCATTTGGAATCAAGTAGCATACATGCCGTAGTAAGTAAGTAAATAAGTAAGTAAATAAAAAAGAAAATAATTTAGGCCTTGTAGAGTGTGGCAGCACAAAAATATTGCAGGGAGGAAGGAAAAACATTAATCTTAGAGGACTTTGTCCCCATTCCCACTCTTAAAACTCAAAAGTCCCTGGTTTAAACAAACAAACAAAAAAACGTAGCTTTTGGTATGAGTATTTAGCAATCAGTCCTAAGGGTACAGAAAATCATATAAAACATTTTTTTCCCGGCTGTTTTATTCATTAATAAAGACAAATGGGGCATGAAAGCAATATCAATAAATGGAGTCAGAAATGTTCTTTAGTGAGCACTTAACTGGCCAATTCACTACATTTGAAGAGACCAAAGATTTGAGAAGTTCCTTGAATTTCATGGGACTCACTGATAGTTCCTCAATAGCAAAAATCCAATCTTTTCTTATAAGAAATTTTAATTTTATTTTACTTTCTACAAAGCCGGTACATCAAAATGTTTTAAGAACCCAGAGACCTTCACCATTCCATTCCACTCCTTTCATATCATTAGGGACTTTATGACCAAGAAAATTGCATCTCAGATGCTGGCAAGGTGGCAGGAGATGACTCTGATGTTGAATTTCCATATACAAGGCTAGACAATTTCTTCCAACCTAGAAGAGACATTCTGATATATCCTATTGTTCCTAGAATTCAGCCCCAGAGCTATACAGTTGTTCCCTGAGACAGTTTAATGGACATTGTTATCTGCAAATGGAATTATGGCTGTGGTCCATGTAAGTTTTAATAGTGTTTTATTCCATTAACAACATGCAGGGCTTGTTCCTGAATTACAGCTGTGAATAGTAACAAAACTATGGCTGTCTAAAAATAATAAAGGAAGAAACTATTTTACAGGGCTTAAAAAAATGAGCCATTTTTTTTTCTAGTTACAAAGTGGTTAACCAATATTTCATACTCACCTTTCAGACATAACCAATTTTCATGTACATATTCTCTTTTAAGTGTTCTTTTATTACATTTACAGCTGTTAATCTCTCCTTCAGCTCCCTTGCTCTGATGAAGTACAAATACAGCAATATAACATTTGTACTTTTGTTGCCACTGATGCACTCCACTAGAGCTCTGAGTTGAAATAGGGCTTCTCTCTAGAGCAATAATTGCATGGCCACATATAGTACATTTGCTTAAGAAGTGAATCAGTTGCGCTAACAAATATAAAATCAATCTCCAAATCTGGTCTTTAAAAAGAAGATGGGACAAGACAGAGTATAATAGGTAGAAATAGCTAGGCTATGGCATTGCTTGGATTCCCCATAAAAAGCTGGATGGATAAATTTGCAAGTCCACTGAAAACAGTGTGAAGCCAACCCATATTCTCACATTGATCAAGATTACTTTTAGATGAATCAGGCAGCAATAATCATTTATGAAAATCAAAAGGGCAAAACAGTTCTGAGGCCCATAGCCAGCTTGGAGGATGATTGAATATAGTCATTGATTCACATATCCCAACCTACTCTTACCCATATGTCCACCTGGCATATAATTCCTTCCAGCCTTCTATCACATTTTTGATATACCCAAACCTGCTTTTATCTCCCATGATCTTTTTCTACTCTCCTGCCCATTCTCTGCCTTCTTTTCCTGATTATTATTATGGTTGGTCGCACAGTCAGCCAGATGTTTAGACTCGATTTGGCATTTTTATCCATCTATCAAGTCCTTCTGAAGGGCCTGGGATAGACAGATGCTGTTGTTTGATGTTGTTAAAGGTATCATCACAGGAGAAAAGCTGTTCCAAGTAAAGCTGCCTTTTGCAATTGACTGATGGTGATTTTGTCAATGCTGAAGGTCTTCAAGTGGTGCTCCAGATGTTTTGGAATTGCACCAAGGTGTCTATTACTATTGGTACTATCTTTGCTTTCTTTTTCCACAGTTGTTCTACTTCTATCTGCAGGTCTTTATATTTTGTGATTTTCTCCAGTTCTTTCCCTTCTATTCTGCTGTCTCCAGATACTACTACTACTACTACTACTACTACTACTACTACTACTATGTAGAGATCCAATTTGGTGTAGTGGTTAAGGCAACAGCCTAGAAACTGGGAGACCATGAGTTCTAGTCCTGCCTCAGCCACAAAGCCAGCTGGGTGACCTTGGGCCAGTCACTTTCTCTCAGCCCTAGGAGAGAATGGCAAACCACTTCTGAAATCTTGCCAAGAAAACTGCAGGGACTTGTCCAGGCAATCACCAGGAGTCAACAGTAACTGAAAGGCACAAAATAAATAAATAATAAATATGTATGTAGCACCCAACTCCCAGTGATTTTGATTCCTCACCACATCAAACTCTGTCTTTCCTTCTCTGTCCAACTCTCCTCAGCCTGTTCACACTTTTTTAGCTTCTTACTGCTTTTCTGCAGTCCCTATGGAGGTCAAAATCTGCAACGTGGGGGATGTGATTATCATGATTGAAGCCCTACCCCTTTTGTATGTGCTGCAAATGTTGATGCAGGTACAAAAGGGGTGGGGCTTAATCATAATGCCAACCCTGCATTCCAACAGACTTTGCTGCTGCCCCCATCCAGCCTTTCCCTCCAGCTGCCCTGTGCTGCCCTCCTCTCCCCAACCTATCCTCAACCCTTTCCAGTGCTTCACATTGCCTTCCCCAGTGCCTATACTCTCTCCTTTCTTTGTCAAATGGCTGCAGTTTCTCTCTCTGTTCCAAAGACAAAATGTGTGTGTGTGTAATATTATTATGTATTGAATATCTACTAGAATGTATTATAACACTGAAGCTCTCTGCTGAGTGTGGCCTCAAGATAACAGAGGTCTTGCATCCTTGATGCAGCAACAGAGTCAGCAGAATGGAATTGTGTGATTAAAAAACAGAAGATTTCTAAAACAGCAGAATGCTTTCCTGATTATAATTTTCAGAAAATAAAATGGTAATCATTTTAATTTCTTCAGAAATGATGTAACAGATGTAACCAGCTGAGTAAAAATGGTTTTAGAGTGATTAAACTGCATTCAATCAGGGTTTATAATATACAGAGTTTATCAAACTCCTTTAGATGACTTCCTAAAAGGGTTTTGTCTTCTACCAGTAACAATATTAAACTGATCTCTTGCTCTAAGAGTGAACCAGGTTCTTCAGAGTTCTCCCAGATATGATCTCAGTTTCATGATGGTTGAACAATTTTCCATGTATGTGTGGTGTTGAACATGGCCAGCCTACTCATGAAGCAGAATCTTCTGCATCAGATTACCGGCCTGGAAAGGCAAAGCATCAAGGCCAAACCATAACTTTCTGTCTTCCTAGCTTTACACACAAAGGAATTGCTCGCCAATTGCCTGCCCTGACATTGCCAAGGCATTGAAATGGGTGTACTCTTCTCTGGAACATCCATCCTCCAAAGCCACCCTCTGAGGTCACCAGAGATTGAGGCCTTGGAGGTAGGAGCAGCACTTTTCAGAGTGTTACTCTGCTGAGCATATGTGACTTGACCAGGCAACAGTTCCAAAAAGCCACATCTACTTCAGTGACTCCCTCGGAGGAGTTTTTATATCAGCACATCATGGAGAGCAGCCATTCCAGACTGCCATTTCCTTCACAATGCCAAATGCCCTCAGAAAAAGGCACAAGGTCTGCCATGGACTCCACAGACCCCCATGCTATTTGCTTTCCTGCTTCAGCAGGAAAGCAGCTGGCACTGCTCTCATAATGCTTTATTCTGAAGAATAAAGAACATCCAAATGTTCTAAATTCATAATCTTAGCTATTTTATATTGCTGATCCCTGAGCTGTTTATACTGGGATATCCAATTTCTATTTACATTCATTTAAAAATGCAATGTACTGAATTTGAGTTATCCTTTTAAACAAAGGAAAGGGAAGTAACATTATACTTGATTATTCTCTGCTATGATGATATCTAAAAAACTGATATAAAATTTAAAAAAAAGGAGAGAGAGAGACAAACAGGTGAACTGATGGTCTGGGTTACAGTAGCCCATCACATTCCTACAAAGGGCTTCCAAAATATAAATAAATGGGATTCTTCCTCCTTTAATATGGAGGCCTACATGCTATAGCAGAAAGAAGGGAACAGGGGCAAGGCCAAGGAATCCTCTCTCTACAGAATGGAGTCTTGGCACATAACACACCAGATTTAACTGTGGTTGAAAAGAAAGTGTGGATAATTGATGTGGCAATACCAGGATTGCCACATCAATAGAATAGAAGGCAAAGAATTGGAAAAGATCACAAAGTATCAAGATCTGAAAATCAAAGTTGAAAGATGATGGCATAAACCAGCAGTGGGGGTCCCAGTGGTTATTGGCACACTGGTGCCATACCAAAAAACCTTGGACAGCACTTAGAAAATCTGCGCATCAACAAAATTTCCATCTGTCAAATAGAAAAGGCCACAACTGCTTGGATCCACACATATACTACACTGATACATTGTGACATCTTAGGTTCTTGGGAAGAACTCAGTCTGAATAAAGGCCAACACCAGATAAAGAACTGGCAGCTGTGATTTCATGTTGTTATGAATAATAATAATAATAATAATAATAATAATAATAATAATAATAATAATAATATAAAACTAAAAACAAACACGAAGTCTTAAAAACAATCTGTGCTATATCTTTCAATCTCCAAATGATTTCTTAAGCACAGGGATGGGCAGCTTCTGGGTCCAGTCCCCATAATCTGACAAGAAGGGGAACCCCAAGCATTCACTCATGGACTGATAGAATGGGAAAGATAGGTTTCCTCTAAAGGAGATTGTCCCATAAGTAAGTAATGTAGGGCTTTATAGGTCATAATTAGTACTCTGAATTGACTCAGAAACAAGGTGGGACCAACATACTTTAGTAATATTGGTGTAGCACTGTTGAAGTGGCTCTCACATACAGGGTCCTGCATTTTGTTCCAGCTGAAGTTTCTGAGTAGTCTTCCATTGAAACCCTAAGTAGAACATAGTGTAACTTTGCAAGTAACAACAGCATGAGCCACTGTTGCTAAAACCTCTGGGTCTAAACATGGTGACAATTGGCCAAGACCATTCTAGCCATTTCTTCTGCTTCCTTTGTGAGTTGTTTGTCCATGAGGACCCCCAAGTTGCAGATCTTCTTCTTCAGGGGAATGCAGGCATGATATCTTATTCATTGTATAAGATGTTATGACAGACAACGGAAAAACAAGAGTCATGGCTGGCTGCTGTTTATAATTAAGCCTTAAATTGTTTGCTTATTTTGATAATGGAGAGATGTTCTCATCCTCTGAACTGCAATGTGAATTCCAGATTTGTTTTTTTAATTCAATTGCAAATGATTTTTTTCCCCTCCAAATCAATGTATAATCAGAGACCTCAGCAATTCGTTCAGTGATAAGTTCTGTCTTGCCAAATAAATGCAGAATATTTGGCAGAGTTGGGGATTGTTTTCCCAAATGGCATTCATCAATTTCTAAATCTTTTATGTATGACATTTCTGACCACTTTTCTGAGTTTTACATTAAAAAATGGGCACTAGTGGTGAACATCTATCTATCTATCTGTCTGTCTGTCTGTCTGTCTGTCTGTCTGTCTACCTACCTACCTACCTACCTACCTACCTACCTACCTACCAACCATCTATCTCTATCCATCCATCCATCCATCCATCCATTCATCCATCCATCCATCCATCCATCCATCCATCCATCCATCCATCCATCCATGCATGTTGTGATGGTTCAATGGAATTGATTATGTTGCAGTGTTTGACTTGCATTAAAACCTTCCACTTCTGTTGGCTTGTACTTAAAATAAGATGTAATGTGAGATTCTGTGTATGAGGAAAATGGTGGATTCAATTTGGTGAAAGTGCTCTGGAATATGTGGGCTCAGCAGTCATGTTATCCTGAGAAAAAATGTAGCTGCTTTCATGACTCATAGACAGGTACTGCATTTATGTTCCTGCATATTCTGAAGCACCTCTTCTGAATCAAACCTGGAGCATTTAATTAACTAATGCATGCCTTAGCAAGTGGCAGCACCCAGCTGAACCTGTCTCATCTTGGAAGATAAATAGGCACTAGTTAATGGGAGACAACCAGGGAATATAAGGTTGCAGGAAAGACTGGGAAGTTGGAAAAAACCCTGGATACAGGTAATGGCAAACCAGTTCTACATTGCTGCTATGGAGGTTAGTTCTTACACAGTCAAAAGTAAACAACCTGACATTAAATTAGGGTGTGGCCAAAACAAGTAACAGATGGAAATAGTATCTCCCACCCAAAAGAGAAGTCATTCTAGTCTTTTATGCAGAGCAGGAAGGACAAAAGGATGCAAGAAATCTGAGGATTACTATAAAAAGGACTTACTCAGCAGTTGCTGGCATTTTTTCAAAATGAATTCTTAGCTTTTATTTGTTTATTTACAATAACTTAGTTCTGAGTTATTGTAATAACTGGATAATTATGTGTCTCTTTAATTGGATTCAACCCCACATGACTAGGGAGAAGCTATGACAGATGCCAAGAAAACTGCATGAACACATCCATGATGCCACCGTGAGTTGTTCAATTCAAACAAGACTTGGCTTGAAATATAAATACATACTTTCTCTTCAAGAAATATGAGGTTATTTTCAAATATCTTAAGATATCAAGAACCTTTCTTGGAAAAGATTTTAAAGTCAGTACTTTGTTATAAAATGAGGTCACAAAACGTGGGAGTAAAATAGGTGAAAGAAAGCATAAAGGAAGGAAGGAAGGAAGGAAGGAAGGAAGGAAGGAAGGAAGGAAGGAAGGAAGGAAGGAAGGAAGGAAGGAAGGAAGGAAAATGAATTCAAAAGACTTGGAAACTACAGGATATCACTATAAATATTTTCAGCAGTAAGAATTTAACAAATAGTTTATTGCTGTGATTTATTGCTTTCATTTTCTACGAGTCTGGAGGGGGATTGATTATGACAGAAAATATTAATAAAGTACAGATCTTCATCTTCCTACACTTTCACACCTAGGGTTTTCACTATTCAAATATTTTTGTCCTATTCTGCACTTGGTATAAAATGTTATCAGAACTAAATTATTCATATCGAAGAAGTAATTGAAGTATGTTCAAGTTCTGCATTCAGAAAATAGCCACACTTACCCTTAAAAATACTCAGCACCAGGAATAATGTAAGTGTGCCATGACATTCTTTAAAAACCATAATCAGGAATCTTTGGGGATAATGGGTTGGATCCAGATTTGTTCACACTTAGAACAGATCTACTGAAATAAATGGTACTTATTGGTAATGAGTAAGGTGAGTGCCATTTAAGTTCAGCTGAGTCTAGATCCACAAGGTTTGTTTGTTTGTTTGTTTTCCCCAAATTATCTTTCTTTTGTAACTTGGACAGAAGCAGAGGAATGGAGAAAGTCCAGAGATAGATAGGGCATATCATTTCTAAAAATTGGGATAAGAATACCACCAGGCAGAACAACTTTGCTGTTATAGACCTGGTTGACAAGGTCACTAGAGAAGGTCTTGTTGCATGCAGAGACTGACAGCATATCATCTGCAGTTACTTACAGATGGATCTTCTCAGTCATGGCACCTTCTCTCTGGAATAATATTTCTCCTGAAACTTTTGGGGAATCTACTATTATACCTTTTAAATGTCTGCTGAAGACCTACCATGCAGATCTTCCCGCTATGAATGGTGGACGAATGGTTTTGCTTTATTCCCCACCTCTGCTTTATGAAGATAAAATGTTACAAAGTTCTAACTTTCTACTTTTATTATTGTATTTTAATTGTGCTTATTATAATGCACTTTGAAATATAATAGTATAAAAATGCATTAAACTAACAAGCAAATGCCCCTTGTTCTGCCCACCTCCCACATCTCTGAATGAAGGCTGCTTTAACAGAAAAGTCTTCAGAACTTTACAGTGGATGTTGACTACACTAATACCTTTATTCACTATAGCTCTTAGTTGTTTATATCTGACTTTCATGATTTTTCCTTCCCAGCTGAGCTTTTACTTTATTTCTCTGTCAGCTCATATAAGCTGATATGTAAGTCACAGAAGTCATTGTGGTCACAAGACAATCATTTCTTAAAGTGCTTCTCAGCAGAAGATTTCTTGAGAAATTGGCTTTCATCAAAAACAGGTAACTGAAACACTTGACAAGCAAATAGAAATAACTGGAAACAAGGGCTTAAAAGAAAATCAAGCTGCTGCAGCTTTCTATTCACCTTTTCAAGTAGTAGACCTACAGGCCTGATTTTCTCTTAAATTAGCCCAAACTCTGTTCCTTTCTATTATATACAGAACTTGAAAAATTAAGCAATCATACTTCTGATTAACAATAATGCAAGCACAGAAGTCAGTAGTAATTTGGTGATGATCTCTTGGGATGAAGGATGAGGCAATCAGAGTATCTACAGGGAAGGATCAAAGAAGTCATCAACCCACATAAAAAGAAGCAGGGTTTAATCATGCAGTCATAGCTGCGATCTTGACTTTTTTGAAACAGCCCCCACCCCATCCACCCCAAGAATGCTCCTGAGGCAACTTCAGCTCCGAAATTGTTTTAGCCATACTTTGGTAAGAAAGACGCTGTTCACCTTAGGGCCAACTTACAATGTCAAATTAGATATATTTGGTAATTAAAAAAAAATACTATCAGCTTGAGTAGTATTAAATGAATGGGATGAGTGATAGAAAAGGAAGGTAAACTTCTGAGACCAGTGGGAACTTTCTGCCAATAAAAATTCTATTTTCAAAAGGCAGATGTTTTTCCTAAATTAGCTGTTTTCAAAAGACAGATTTTTTTTCCAGATAGCTGAAAAGAAAGATATGAATTCTCTCTTCACGTGTATTGTGATTCTCTTAATTTTCTATTCAGCTTCCCCACTGTACTCTAGTGGTAAAATCTGCAGTTTTACAAAACCTTGCAAGATAGTTGCAAACACACACTTATTGTCAGTTATAGTTTTGCCATTAATGCATCCTTAATGGAAATATGAATGCAGAGGAACTTGTACCAGGTGACTTGAAAATCTATCTTTCTTCATTGATAATATCATTTGTTTGTAATAGGGAAAGATCATTTTTGTTATTATCCCTGCAATTTATTGTAATTTACTGACTATGCTATTGCCTTTGCTTTATCTACTTTCAGTTTCAGTGTTTTAATTCCAAAGTTTTCAGTGGAGCATCATATAATAATTATGCATTATATAATTGGTATGTAATATAAATGTGGAATGTACTGTTGAGACAATTGCATACTGTAACGTTTAGTGAGAATGAAAAGTGGAGAGGGTTAGAATAGTTAGAATAGTTTTATTGAAGGAAATATAGCCTCTCCCTACACAAGATAAGAAGTTAGATATGCAAGATCACACAACAATCATAGTCGAAATTGCATTATTTTTAAAAAGACATTCAGGTTCAATGCATTGGTGATTTCACATTCAGCAATAAAAACAAACCTTAAAAAGAAGGCATTAATAATGGCTAACATGCTGAAAACCTGAAGACCCATATGAACTAGACTTTCATCATAGCATAAGACTTCTGTATTTAGAATTATATAGGTGATGGGATGTTGGTCATCTCCTCCCTCTTCCAGAAGTTAAATGTATAGTATCTTTAATAAGTACCCACAGGGGAAAATGATCAATATAATCCAAACTGCCTCTGATTCACTTTTTCCTTCCTGTCTTCTGGAATTATTTTCCAGGATCTGGCTATCTTACTAAATATTATACTCACAACTGATCATATTAAATTCCCTCTTTTTTCATTTTCACATAATAACTTTAACCAGATATTAGATAAAGCTGTATACAGATACAGCTAATATATTCTGTGTCATTCATTTCTGCCCTGAGGTTTATCTAGTTGTGTCTCATGTACTTGCTAATGGAGCCAAACATAATATGGATCCTTTCCCATGTACATACCATAAACCTATTCCACATAGACTTATGGTTGATTGAGTGAATGACTTATGAGCCATGATAATAGGTTTTTATTTTAATTCACAAATTAAATTATCTTCCTTCCTACTATCATACGGAGTCTTGCTATATGACTTCCCCGAGTACATTCTGAGAGATAACCTAACTCTTTGACCTTTTTCTCTGACAACTGCCACCATGCAGACAATTTCTTTGCAGCAGCTTTTACCTTCAATTTAAAATAGTTCTTCCACCTTTTTTATTCACAGTGACAGTATAGCAATGACTGGGATAGGTTAGAATATACTACTATTTAATATCTGATCAGCCTAGAATGCTTAGAGCAGCTAACATCTCTATTGCTAATTCTAAAGTTTTCCTTAAATCACTTTTTCATCATTGGATCAATTTTCATTCTGAAATTAGTCTTTGCTGTTTGATTCTGTGAGGGTCATTCTGTTTCTTCACTCTTCTTAATGAGTCTGTGTCCTTTTAATCTTTTATTTGTGTTCCTTTTTATAGGGTTTTGCCCAATCCTCCAGCAATTCTTAGCAAGGGGGAATTTGGGGCTCAAACAAAGCAAGTTCATGTCCTGCCCACTGCCTCATAGAATCCACTATCCAAGGTCTACCCTATACTTTGCTAAAACAAGTATTTATTTATTCATTCAATTCATATGGCTGCCCATCTCAAACAAGTGACCCTCGGCGGTGAACTATCATAAAATCAATTAAAACCAGTTACAAACACAATACAAAAAAAGTAAATATATACAGTAGCTGAGAAAAATTATAATCCATAGCTGTTAACATAACCAGGAAATAGGTCCCTGAACATACTCGGGACCCCAGACCCAGGCACAGGTCTTCAAGGCCTTATGAAAGGCCAACGGGGTCAGGGCCATTCTTATCTCTGAAGGGAGAATGTTCCAGAGGGCAGGCACTATGGCAGAAAAGGCACCCCTCCAAGTCTCCACTGAGCAACATTCTTTGGCTGACAGGACCAGGAGCACACTCATCCTGCCAGACCAGATTAGATGGGTAAAAGAGGTAACCCAGTCCCAAGTCATGAAGAGCTTTAAAGTTGACAACCAGTGCCTTGAATTGCACCCATAAACACATTATTGCTGATGCACACTGGATAATTGACAAAACCAAAAATATAAAAAAGAAGCCACTACGTGCTTCATTGATTATAGAAACACCTTTGATTGTGGCAATATGTCAAGCTGTGGAAAGTGCTCAGAAAAATGGGAATCCCAGAACATCTCACTGTCCTCAGGAAAGACTTATATACAGGGCAGGAAGCCACAGCATGGACAAAACATGGTGAAACAGACTGGCTCCAGGTTGGCAAAGGAGTGAGGCAAGGCTGTATACTCTTCCCTTATCTATTCAATCTATATGCTGAATATATATTAAGAGAAGGTGGTTTGGAAGAAGATGAGTGTGGTTTTAAAATCGGAGGATGGCTGAAAATGCAAAGAATCTGCAAGCCTTAGTAATAAAAGTCAAGAAGCACAGTGAAAAAACGGGACTAAAATTAAATATAAAGAAGACTAAACTAATGACAAGAGGTGGAACAACCAGCCTTAGAACCAACAATGAAGATATCAAAGCGGTGGATAGCTTCTGTCTTTTAGGATCAACCATCAGCAGTAAAGGAAGAGGCTGCCAAGAAATATACCACAGGCTAGCACTTAGTACAGCAGTCATGAAGGCCTTGGAAATGTTATACAACAGCCATTTAAAAATGGAACAGATTTTTTAAAAATGTTTTGGAAGTGGGTGAAAAGTTATAAAAAGGGACCAGCAACAATGTGAATGGAATTAAAAGTAAAATTGATTCAAAATTATTTCAGATGCAACTGAAGTGATGAAATGCTGGAAGGAGTATTTATTTTAGATATTTGCATGGGAATGACAGTGATATGTCCAAGAAAAAAATGATGGAAAGGCATACATAAATGCTGAGAGAATGTAAATGCAAAAAGTGCGCTAAGCGTGCTTGTCAATCTTTTTGGCATAATTCTGATTGGAAGCATACATAAGGACAGAATGACCAAAATTGGAGAAGTGAAGTGAGGATTTGTGCTGGGTAGAGCACATGCAGACCAAATTAATATGTATGAACATGAGAGAGCTTCTTCTACGTTTGTTGGTTTAGAGAAAGCATGTGATAAAGTAAATAGATTTGAATATATAGGTTTTCCATGAATACAGAACTGAAAGGTGGTTGATGAATCCGATAAGAGCAATTTGCGTGGGAAATAAAGCACAAAAGAGAAGCAACCAAAGTGATTGCTTCACTCTCTCCATTTCTGAGCTTTCACTTTCCTGAATCTAGCTCCACAATTCAGAGCTACCTCTTTGCTTTTGCTTTGTGGCCCCCTTTGCATTTCCTGTATGTGTCTTTTTTTATTATTATTTTTAGATCTTCATTGGCTTCTTTTGCTGTCCTCCTTCTCTCCCCACCCTCTGCCCCTCATTTCACTGATTTCATTTCCTTTAAAGGTTCAGTTTCCCTTACAGTGATGTTGATCACTTCCCCCCAATGTTTCTGCTACTTGTACTTCCTCAGCTAAGTCTTCTTCTGCCCGTACTAAACAACTGGGAAGTTTACATGTGCTTGGTTCCTTGATACATTTGCTACTGTGCTGGTAGTTCCAGACTCAAACTGAGATCAAGTTGTCCTTCTGTGAAATGGATCCAAGATTTTACCAAAGCATTGTCCCCAGCATGCCATTTGACTTAAATTTGCATCAAAAATTTGGAAAGGGTTCAATCCACAAATTCAAATTAAAGTATCTTTGAAAAATATGTATCTAGAATCTGCTTGAACACATCCAGTAAATGGAAACCACCATCTCTTCAAGTGACAGATTCAACTTGTCATTAACAAACTTTTCATAATATTCAACTAGACTCTGCCTCCCTATAATTTAAGTTTATTATTCCATTTTCAGCACTCTTGGAAAATAAGAAACAGTATTATGTACCTTTCCCAACTACAGTGAGATAGGTGGACTAGAGGCCAAGAGATGCTGCTTCTCAGCTGCTGCTCATGACTTATGGAATAGCTTTACCTTGGAATAAAGGTTCACACCATCCCTCTTAATGTTCTGGCAGCTGTTTAAGATGGAACTCTTTTATAGAGCATTTTGTGACTAATGAATTGTTGTTGTTTAAACTTCAGTTTGTCTTCCTTTTTTATTTTGTATTTGGGTTATGAAATTTATTTTCTTTCATTATAATAATTCTCATTTTTATTCTATATTGTTTACAATTTTAATTTTAATGATGTTCACTGTGGATGTTTTAACTGGTTCTATGTTTTACTGGATTGCTGCCAATTGCTGAGAGTCCTTATTGATTTGGCAGGATACAAATAGAATAAATATTCAAGTATCCCTTCAGGCACCTGAATGAATGCTATTTATATCTCTCCTCAGTCCTTTTTTTCCTCCCCACAAGGCTAAACATACTGAGTTCCTTAAATCTCTCCTTGCAAAATGCTTCCAGTTTCCTGATCAAGTTTACTCCCTTTATTTTCAAATTGTTCCAGTTTGTCTTAAATGACCTCTGAACCTAAGGTTGGGTCTCACCAATACAGAATAGAATGGAACTCTTATTTGGAAACTACATTTCTGTTCATGCAGCTAAATGTGTATTTATCTTTTCTGTGGCCGTATCACTTCACAGACTCATACTCAGCTTATGACCAACTGTCATTCCAAGATTTCTTTTCATTAAAACTTTTACCAAGCTTGGCATCACCTTTCCTATTCCTGATCTTTTTACCCCCCAAGAAATGATTTGGGCAAGAAAGCATTTCTGTCTGTTAAAATTAATTCTGTTGTTTTCAACCTGGTTCTTATTTTCTAACTGTACACTATTTTCTAGAGTAAATCCAGCCAGTTTTGTAAATATCCACAGATCTGGTCAGTGTTTTCTTCCCCTCTTTATCTACAAGACTAATATTTTAAACAAATTAAAAAATGAAAAGAATGAAACCTGGGGCAACCCATTTGATCTCATTCCAGTTTGATGGCGAATGGCTTATGAGGTCTATTTGAGCAGTGTTTCAGGCAGATGTGAATCTACCAAAAGCTTAATTAAATTAGCTTTCTAATAGAATGTTATGGGTATTTTTTTCAAATGGTGGGCTGAAATCAAAATTATATTTCCAAGATGCTCTCAAGAAATGATCTTTAGATTTTCACTATGCTTTTTGATCTGCTGCACCAGCTTCTGTTGCTTCTTTTACTTTATCCTCCATTGCCATTGTTCATGATTGTGCCCCTATTATATATATGCAGGAAGCTAAGATTACCATAATCAATGGCAGAGTGCACACTTGGCATGCAAAAGGTCAGAGGTTCAGATCTGGCATCTTAAGGTCAGATAAGAAAAACTCCTACCTGAAATACTGGAGAAACATTGCTGGCCAGGGTCAAAGATAGTGGGCTAGATGCCCTGAGTCAATATTAGGTAAGTTCTACATTTATTTTACTTTTTTAGAGACATATGCCTTGAGCTCTCATTTACATTTATCTGGAAATGACAGAAGGGAAAGAATGACTGATCTACTCTTCCTCTATAGAATTTCTCTAAGTCATCTGAAGCAGTCCTTTTCATAATGGGAAGTTTTTGACATGGCAGAATTCTACATTAAACAAGTCACAGTGAATTGATTTTAAATGTTGACTAGAATACAAACTTCTTTTCAAAAATGACTATAAAACTCATCTGACTCAAAGAAAAAGGTGGATTAACATTTTACACATGGCAAAATCCAACATGAGTTACCACAGGATTATCTGATTTCTAATGTAGGTTTGCTGAAGTCATCAAGAAGATTCACAGGATATGCTGCCTTGCACATCCTTATACACCACTGAGAAGTCCCAGATAAATAAAACATCTAAAGTAGTTATTGACTTTCAAAAATTGCTGTCTCTGTAGAACTCTGTTGCCAAAACTGATAGGAAAAAAAAGCTCTGAGTATGCATATCAGTTTCCACTTTAGATCTTGCCTTTAAAGCAACAGTCTTTAAAGCAGTAGTAGTATTCATAGTAAAATAGTAAAAGTAACCGCAATAATAGTAACACAACTGGGCATTTCTATCCTATTGGTAATAAATCAAATATTAATTTGGTTGGTACAATTATTACATTTTTTCAGCTCCTTGTTTTCACAATATGGGAAACTAAACAGCTTAAATCTCACTAGTATGTACAATTTTGGGGGTGGGGAATTGCACACATATATTTGTGTGCATACCTGTATTAAAGGAAGAAGGGGGCAGGCAGGAAGGCAGGCTATCTACATTGAGAATGTTTGGGTGGCATGCATTATTTAGTTATTTATTTATAGCATCCATTTCTGATACTCAAGGTGGTATTTCATTAATATCAGCTAATTATAGCCCGTTTTCTAAAAGAAAGAAATGAAAATAATTTATTCTATTTGAATGAGGTTATTTTTCTCACTTATTATTATGGCTAAAGTTACTGTATTCATATGTTGATGACTTTTTATATTAAATTCAATTTGATTTTGAATAAAAGTCTGATTGTACAAAGAGATTTCTAGCTTTTTCTTAATTAAGAATGGATTTTTCAGCGTTATCACAAATAGTAATTAGTCCATGATCAAAATACTTACTGATAAGAAAAATAGTACAAATCAGGTTAAGACGATAAATGTTGTATTGAGTAAAATAAGGTATAAATAGTGGAAAATAAAATAATTAGTTTTGTGATTGTTATTTTTTAATTTCACTGCCAGTTGACCTCACTGCTGCATTAACCACGATACAACACAAAGGAATTTTCTGGGGGGAAAAAATAGAGCTCTTTATGCAAGCTAACTAATGATGTTATTCACTACTCGTTCACAAAGTTCTTTAAGCTTTGCTTTGCCAGAGGTTATGTTATAGTCATTTGAATTTATGCTAAAGTACAAACTAAACCACACTGAAAATTAATGGGTAATCACTTGCCCCTTTAACATTAATTAAAACATATCTCTGTTTAGTAGGCCTTGAAACAAGTTGTTCACCTGGATGACATTATTTGTGCTATGGAGGTGGTGTGATTTGCTCTGCCAAGGTGAAGAGATGACACACTTCACTTAACAAAGAAATGCAAGTGGCCTTAAACAACTTCAAGACAGAAGAAAGATCTTCCCAATTTCCTCCACAACTGCTGGTCCAAATGATTTCTCTCTTAAAGATGACATACAATATATAGATTCAGAAGGCTTCTGAACTGGTTTATTAAATACATGCAGTCCTATGCTCCTTGGAAGGAGAAACTCCAACTTCAGATGAGGGGATCCCATTTCATTTCATTTCATTTCATTTCATTTCATTTTTTTATTTATTTTATTTTATTTTTTAATTTAATTTAATTTTATTTTTCAATCAGCTGTGACAAAAACAATTGGAGGTAGAGTGAAAAAAATGCAGTTTGTATTGCTTGATTTTCTTGCAACATATAGTTATGCCATCCACGTTTTTTTCCAATGCCCATTAATTTCAGTGGACTTACTTATAAGTAATATGCACCAATATAGTGAATATAATGGAGATCATTTCTAAAAAAAAAAAAAAAAGATAATGCTTCTGATAATCATATTTTAATTACAAAAATATGCAAGAAATAAACATGTCTTTGTTCCATAAGGAATTTCCCTAAGAAGATACTTTGTAGAACATTGTTCATATTTATTTGTCTACAGTTATTTATATATCTATTCATTTATTTTATTAAATTTATCCCCGCCCATCTCCCCCTAATGGGGGACTCTGGGCAGCTCACAACTCATTAAAACAATAAATAAATATACAATTACATAAAACCTAAAACCTGTACAAAACAATTACTTAAAAAGAAAGAGTCCAGGAGGTTGATGGTTCAGAGTAGCAAATGCCAGGCCTCTAAGGGGCTAGCCATCCCCACCCCTGATGTCTTCCCTCCCCCCCCCCCAGGCCAGATGGCAGAGCCAGGTCTTTAAATCCTTCTGGAAGGCCAGGAGTGAGGGGGCCAATCTCACCTCCAGGGGCAAGATATTCCAAAGATAGGTATATCTATTAGATTCATATCCTATCCTGTTTTTCTTCCAGGAGTCAGTAACAACCTTTCTGCAAGAGCTGTTGGACTAAGAGAAAATGACTGGTATAAAGTCATCCAATGAGTTGAACCTGGCTGTCCGTAGTCCTAGTCCAAAACTTTGAGTACCACATTACACATTCCCCAAAGTAATATATAAATAGTGTTCCTATTTCAAATATCATATCTGAAAAAATGTTTTTCCAATCCAGAATCTATTAAGGAACCCTAATGAGTATTATAGTATTTTGAGACAAAAATTGAACAAGCATTTCAGAAGCAATGGGAGAAAATAGAAAGAAAGGGAAAATAACAGGTCCATAAGCAAACAGGAGAGCCATCATTAAATGAGATCTCTGACAGGATGAAGTATACAACTGCTGGTGTGGGTGAAAAAAGGTCATCTACAGAATTGTAACATGCCTAAGACTATGAATAATGACAAAATAGCAACTGTCATCTTGTTATATTAACTGAAATATCATAAATCAACCCCATAATGGTACATTCTGAATTATAATGGTGTATTAATATCCATGCATTCTAAAAGAAGGAAGTCAACTACTATATAAGAATCACACTATTATATAAGAATAGTAGAGATACATTTACATTTAAAAATAAATAACATGCTAGAAATACAAACACACACACACACACGAATATACACATCATCATCATCATCATCATCATCATCATCATCATCATCATCATCATGCATTTGTATCCATTTTGTTTCTATATCTAATTCTGATTCTATCCCTGGGCCAAATATATCACCTCTAGAACATTGCAAGAAGACTTATCTTAGTGAATGATGCCAGAATGTATCTAAAGCAAAACAAAAGCAAAAATAAACAGAAACAAAACTAGGATATGCTAATAATTTTAAGATGTCTCTGTTATTGGAGAATTACTACCTCTAGTCATATGCTAAAGAAATTGGGACTGAAGATAGAATCAAATACTATACATTGAAATGTAAGTCTACAATTTAAGTTTGATTATCAACAAAATTGCTCTATAGTGAATGCATAAGAAACAGTGATTTCATACTGTATTAAAAATTTCATCGTGACACAATTCCACCTGGATTCAGACACACCAATCCTGCAGAATTCCCCAGATGTTCATCATAATATTTCTGAAACACTTGAACATGCAGGGCTTTGCATTTGAAGGCAAAAAAGTTCTTCAAAGCATGTTTGAGTGTGCTTCTGATATGGGTGCTTCTGACTCCATTAACTTGGATCATGAAGAGGAGAATGTTGTGAATTCTTAGCTTGTAGTTCAAGAGGTTTGTCATCCACCTGTGAGTGATGAGTCTGAGATGGCTGTAGATTCTGATAGTAAGGCATCAGAGCCTGACCTTATGAAAGTGCCAAGCCTAAATCACACTGTCAGGTAAAAAGGACTGAGCAGTGAAGGTTGGCCCAGCTCCTTGAGAGGAATGATCATTAACTCCTCTGAGAACAACCAAGGATTCTGGCTATTCAAGAGCATTGTCCATATCACCTTCCCCTTTTGGAAACAATTCTCCTGCTTCCAGACCTGTGTTCCTGGGACACCTTGCTCCAAGTACCTCCTGCTCCTTGCCCTGTAATCAGACCTTTGTCTTGGCTTTTGGACAGCCATTTGTGAAAGTCTCTGGTACCTGACCTACAGAGTCCTGAACTAGTCCCCTCAAAATTTCTGACTTCAAAGTCTCTTGGCTGGCAACTTGCAGCACTTGGCACGATTACAAGGCAAACAACTTTTCTTGAACGGTTTGAATGTGGTTGCTCTTTGATGGAATGGCAAGCACTTATCACTGCCTCAGGATTTACAATACACCAAAAAAAGGCTCTCAAACTTGTAATTGCAGATCTTATTGTCTGCATCAGTCTAAGTTTGCCTAGGAGAACAGCCTTTTTTGCTGATTCATAAAACCAAGTGCATTCTTTTTTCTTAGATCATCCTGTAGTTGTGGAGGGTAATAGACCAATTCTGGGAAAAGATGCAGTTGCTTTAATAAATTGCCAGTAGATGTTATATCAGTACTCTAAAGTATCCTTTTTCTTTAAATCCAAAACACTGTACAGCTCTAATGCACACACACATTGTCTCAAATGAGCTAATCTTTCTAACTTTGTTTCTGATTCCTTATGGACTTTCTAATTTATTATTTGATACTGGTATTAAAACACACTTAAAGTTAAACTTACCTTATTTGGATTGATGGCTGTGATAACCCATACACACTGAGCATTACTATCATACTGGAAAGGAAAGTTGGGGGATGTAAAAGTGCCGCCTGGTCCCTGAAGATTAGATCCACACGTCTTTACTGCAAAAGAAAGATTCAGTGTTAAGTTCCAAATTTACTCATTGTTGTTGTTGTTGTTGTTGTTGTTGTTATTTTGCATATGTTCTCATGTGTCTTAAAATGTTTAATGACTTGCACAATTGGGCAAGGTGAAGTTCAGACACTAACTGTGAAGATCCATCAGGACTTACTCAAACAGTCCCTTATCTGTTGGAGAGAGGCTTATACAATGAAACACATTTCTGACCCACTCTATAAAGGCAAGATTCACCCATTTCACCCATGAGAACTTTTTCAAAACACTTTTCTCCTTAAAGTAGGGTGGGGAGTATGAAAACAATTTCTTTTGCATCAGTCTGGATTACAATGGCTGAAAAAATGCAGAATACATTTCTGGCAAAAACCTAACTAAAACTTGGGCCATCCAGTGAATTCTGAATGGAAGGAGGATCAAGAAAAATAAAAAGAGTTATTCACATGCTACTTCATATGATCCAGTTATAGAACTGCTACTTATATGGAGTGATGTCTGCCTACATGGAGGCTTTAGACTGAAATCATTTATTAGTATGAGTTTAACAGCGACTAAGACAATGACTATGTATGCTGCTGAATTCTAGAAGCTAGAGAATATGAGTGAGAAAATGCTGTTATATTCATCCTTGTTGGGATCTGGCTAATCACTTTGGGATGAGAATGGTGAACTAGACTGGCTTTGATTTGCACTGGTGAGATCTCACAGGTACTAAGGCTAGTTTTGGGCAACACACTTTAAGGATTCAGAAAAAAATTGGAACAAGTTCAGAGAAGGGACAACAGAGATGATCAAGAAATGTGGAGTCCTTGGGGTTCTCTGAGCTTGGTTGTTTTCTTGCAAATGTTTAATTCCCTGGCTAGGGAAGTCTCATTCCCTGGCCCAGTGCACAGAAGATGTTACCTAGCCAGGTAATGAAACGTTTGCAAGAAAACAACCAAGCTCAGAGAACCCCAAGGATTCCACAGGTCACCCCTGAGCTACACATATTCTCTTCTATTGATAATCAAGAAAATAGAAACAAAGACATGTGACAAGAGGTTGAATAAGTTGTGTTTACTTTGTCTTGAGAAAAGATGATTGATGGGAGAATATGCCAATAATCTTTAAATATTTAATATAATTTAGAAGATCAACATCTGTTTTCTCTCATGTGAGTGGGCAGGACATGAAATAATGGGTTTAAGTTACAGGAAGTCAAATTCCAATTGCATTATAACAAACACACAACAAGCATTTCTGGCAGGAAGAGCAATTCAACTAGGTAACCCATTTCCCAAAGAGGTGTGAATTTGCATTCACTAGAAGCATTCAAAACAAATCTAGACAGTTCTGTGTATGAGATGCTTTGATTTGGATTCTGCATTGAGAGAGAGGCTGGAATCAATGACCTAAATTATCCTTTCTAACTGATTCAATAAACCAGCAAGATTCACTTATAAATATATACAGCAATGTCCTTGATATTCAGACTACAAATGAAACATCTTTATACCTCTTGCTGCAATAAATAACTAGAAATACTGTAATGGGGTCATCCAATTAATGGCTTGAACTTTGGAACACAGACATGTGAGAATGATGTAACTGTTGCACAAGTAGAAACCTAATCTGGAGAAGTCTGGACAAGAAGAAAACCAGACATGGAAAGAGACTAGTTAACTTTTTAATAAGTCTTAAGTGTATGCTTTAAAATGCAAGGGGTGGGGAAATTTGGTAAATAGTAAGATTGTCTAGTGTGAAAACAAGTAAAAATTATGTGTAGGTAATTCTACTAACTGCTATATGTTCTTCCTGATATTAAAAAAAAAAAAAATGAAAAAAACCTCTTCAGCAGTAGTTTACCACTGCCAGAGAACAGAAGGTGCTTTATGTTCATGCTCCGTGCTTAATGGTGCATGTAACTAACACCTTGAGTCCAATCAACTTCTTTAAAGAGCAATATTGTTGAGATTTATAGTAACAAAAATATAGATTTTAGAAAATTCATAGAACACAGAACACATTTGAACTATAACTTTATCCCTACTTCTACAATGGAAACTCAAACATTCTTCTTTAAGATCTCCTTTTCCCATATTTATATCTGACAGCTGTTGCTATTTATAAAGGATTTTAGATATTATATGAATTAAAGTAATATATTCAGAAGTCATGTCCCATAATCATTTTTGTCACTGCCATCTGCTATATTATATGGAAGTGGCAGGTTTTAATTAAGGAAAAAATACATCATATGAGTTCAGAGATTAAGCACCAAAAATATAATAATGAAACTTATGTTAGGTTAAACAGATACAGATTTATGTATAAGTCTGTGCATAAATTATTCTGATTCTCTTGCCATCAAATGTTTTAAAAGCAAATGTTTAAAAATCTCTTTTTGTTAAAAAAAAGGAGTGCAGAGGGAGTCAAAATAGCAAAGTATAATAGAGCAAAAGTGCAACAAGACTCTTGCACAGTTGTTGCGTGAGAAAGACAAATATAGGATAGTGTTGATGATTCGAACAAACTGATCAGGACTGATGATTTTAGTGGGAAAAACTTTTAGTGGTTATTCTACAAAATAGTTAGACTGCATACAACAGTGTTGTCCAAACTTGGCCACTTTAAGATGAGTGGACTTCAACTCCCAGAATTCCCCAGCCAGCCATGCTGGCTGGAGAATTCTGGGAGTTGAAGTCCACTCATCTTAAAGTGGCCAAGTTTGGACAACACTGGCATACAGTATATAACCACAAAATGAGGCTCAGTCTTAATTTCATTAATACAAGAAACATAGATGTAAGAAACTTTCAGGGAAGAATGCAATTTTAAAAGGAATAATGGCATTGGTTATTAAGGCAGCAGAGTAGTAACAATAAATATGTATTTATGAATCATAAGTGAATGTAAGCATTTTCAACTAACTATATGTAACTACTTTCCTCCAGTCATTATTTTTCTTAACAAAAGGAGCACAACATCTAATATCTTAATTAAGACAGCTCCTGATATATCCACTGTATTCAAATACAATTTCCTCTTTGATTTTTGCAGGGTTAGGTTGATGCCTTATTTGTTAAGGATGAACGATCTTGTAGTATATCCTCAACTCCCATAATAAAAGCTTACTAATGAACACTTCCCTCTACACTTTTGGAGCTCAATAAATATGCATATACAGTGGTACCTCTACTTACGAATGCCCCTACTTACGAATTTTTCAAGATACGACCAGCTCCGGCCCCAAAAATTTACCTCTACTTACGAACTCGCCTCTACTTACGAACCAGATCCACGGCCATTTTCCCTGCTGCCACGCGGTTGCGGCTTCCTGTGGGCGAGATCACGGTAGCAAGGAGATGTTCGGTGAGGCTTGTGGTGTGTTTTGTGGCGTTTGGAAGGTTTTTGTGACGTTTGGAAGGTTTTTGAGGTTTAAAAATAAAATGCATATGTTTCAGAACTGTTTAGCCGTATTTACATTGAACCTTATGGGGGAAATTTACCTTGGGGTGCGACCAAATTCGGAGGGCGGATTAGCCGTATTTACATTGAACCTTATGGGGAAATTTGCCTCGTGGTGCGACCAGATTCAGAGGGTGGAACGGATTAACCAGATTTACATTGAACCTTATGGGAAACTTTACCTCGACTTGAGGCCAACTCGAGTTGCAACCAGAGTCATGATTAAGTTCGTAACTAGAGGTACCACTGTATATTCCATACTCTGTTGAAGTATGTTAATATGGTTTAATGCTTACAATGAAAAGTTAGTGTATTATAGCAGGATTTTATACTGGACTTCTTGAACATGCACAGAGAAAGGTATACTTTCCAGAAATTTGAAATACACTTATCTCAAGAGAACACAAACACACACACAAATACATAGCTATACAAGGAAATTGCACTTTGCAACAGAAATCTGCTTCCCCAAAGGCCAAACATTAGGACAAGAATACACAAAGTACATACATTTTGAAATTGCATATGAAAATATGACACATGTAAGACTAAGTAGAATTTGGGGTCAATGAAGATCCCAAAAGATGCCTTTTGACAATTTTTTTTTTTTTTTGAAGCCGACAACTCCCATTTTTACATCCAAATATGCATTTAGGTATATTGATTGAAGAGGCTTCAAGTTAGACTTTTCAGTAGGCTTAAATTGTGTTGTACGAGTACAAGAAGTCATAAATAGACCTACAATAATATGAGGTTAACTTCTATGGTTTTAGAGGTTGTAAACTGACCTTTGCTATGAGGATCAACGATGGGAGAAGGTTGAATGTATAAAATGCTTCAGGCTTTATTTCCAATAATATTAATAATGATCCCTTTACGAAGCATTGTTGTTCCATTTATTTAATCATACATTGTTTTGCATGTTATGGAAAACTGTTTAATATAGGTCTGAGTAACTTATAAATCTCAGTTTTCTATTAGTGATCAGAATCATATTCAGTTATGCTTTGCAGCAGCATTTCATCAATCCCAAATGACATACAAACACAATGGGTCTCTGCTTTGATCTATTTATTTCCTTTACAGGAATGAAAAGAGTTCATTTCTGGACCTAGATGAATGCAACGTATTAAGCCTTCTGACAATGCCAGCTACATTTTAAAATAATTATTGTTGAGGCCACACAAAATTTTAAAAAACTGGTATTGTTCAAATATGCTTAGTGACAAAGTTATGGGCACAGAGAAGTTTTCCAACCTCACACTACAATACTGTGGGAATGTTGGTAATAGATGTCATACACAGATGCATTAGTGAAATACATCATTTGATCAATTCAGTTGCTTCAATTGCACCACTGTAGCCACCATCATCAATTTTTTTATCATACCCTGTGAACACCCTTGAACTAAAGTAAACTAAAATAAAAGAGCTGCTAATGGCCATAGAGGTCTCTTAAATAAACAAACATGGAATAGTTAAAATCAGCTATATCAACCTAACTGATACATTGCAGCAATGTGTTTCATTGAAGGAACATTAAAGATTTCTTGAAAAGTAGAAAAATAGAAGGGAGGGCAAAGACAAATAAGAAACACCTAGTCTTATAACAGAGAGCCAGTTTGGTGTAGTGGTTAAAGGCATCAGGCTAGAAAGCAAGAGACTGTGAGTTCTAGTCCCACCTTAGGCACAAAACCAGCTGGGTGACCTTGGGCCAGTCACTCCCTCTCAGCCCTAGGAATAAGCCAATGGCAAGCCAATTCCAAAAATCTTGCCAAGAAAATGTTGCCTGGAGACAAGACTGACTCAAAGGCACACACACACACACAAAAGTTTTATAATCCCAAAATAATAATGGGGTTACTGGTTTGCAAATAGCACATCTCCACTGTAATTCTGGAAATTAATGTTTATGCAGTATAGCTTTTATAAACCGCAATGGGTGATCATGGCAGCTGGCATGCAGCCAAGACAGATGGAATCCAGCCAACCGTCTTTACCTTCTTTTGTTGAAATTGCACCTGTCCTTGCTAGGAGTTGGTACTGAAGACTAATCTCATTTGTGTGAATGTGTGTGTATCTATCTACTCAGAAGTGAAATAATATTAATTTCAATAAGGCATACTCTCAGGTAGGTGGCATAGCATGTCCATCTACAATGGTTTGTTACGATGCAATGGTAACATCAAAAATGCAAGGTTTATGCATGGGTGGCTTGAATGTTACTTCTGTCCACTTCAGTATTTTGGTTGAGAACTTCAAGCACCCTAGTGTAGAAAAGAGGGGATTCTGTTGGTAAAGAGACGTAAGAAGGAGCCTTCTCAGGTATTATAATGGGACATATGGTAGCAAGACATAACTCCTGACCAAAGGCAGTATGACAGAACTGTAATTACTGCCAAACCAACATGAACTAGCACTTCACAGTTCTACTTTTATGTTGTGAACTTAACTACTGTAAATGTGAACTAGGGATAATCACTCTTTGTGCTTTGAAACGGAATGCAAACTTCAAGGACATGAGGTGTAAAGTAATAATCTCCCCTGGATGTGCAGTTCTCTGTACTTTCATCAATTATTCATTCAGCATTCTTATTATGAAGAAAAATACTGTTTTTTAGGTTTTACCCCATTAGCCTCTACATGGCATGCTACTGAAACTATGACAAGGAGAGCTCTTTTTAAAGTTTCTGTGATAGCAGTTGTGTGTGGAACACTTGGGAAGCTTCAAAAACACAAATCCCAAACCTGCTTTAACTCTAGAGCAATGTTTTTTTTCAAACTTGGCAATTTTAAGATGTATGGACCTCAACCCCCAGAATTCTTCAGTCCTGGAAATTGAAGCCCACACATCTTAAAGTTGCCAAGTTTGAAAAACACTGCTCTAGAGGATAGTCATTTTTGTTCACTGAGTCTAAATAAAATTATCATGTTTGAAGAGTTCAGTTTCATTGCCACCAGCATCATTATGTTTAGCTTGCTAATTGCAGGGAGGAGGGAGTTGGCTTTAATAATTTTTAAGCATATCCAAGTTCATTTTTTTCTTATTTCTTTCTTTCATTATGGCTTTGAACTGAAATGAACTCAGATGATGAATAATAGGAAAACTTTGGCTTTTATGGTCAAAATTGGGACATTCATTTCTGTTGTTATTGCTGTACTTTTTCTTTTTGTTCTGTTCTAAATGGTGTCCTGTTTGTGGAGGGTTCAGGAGAAAAAAGATGCATATTTATGTTATATTTGCAATGTTCGCTTGCCAAATCTGAAGTAATCTCTGGAACTGAATGTGGATTTGAACGGATGAGAGGGCGGCACTGCAAGAAAAATCAATAATAATCTGTTAACATTGCCTTCCTCTCCCTTTTGCTTGTGGGAAGGGATAGATCTTTATAAATGGGAGGAATGATTGGATGTAACTTGTTATCCTTTATACTTCATATATAAGTCTAGCACTCTAAAACTTTTGGGGGAGGGGACATATTTTTGTATTTCTAAAAGTGTACACAAGATTTCTTTACTGTGCTACTCCTTCCTGTGAATTTCATTTTTCTATTGACTTTATAGGATTGGTGAATTCAACAAATTTCTTTGAACAGCCTGCACATTCTGCAGTAAGTAAAGAATTAAATTACATTAAATTAAAATGCGTATGCATATTAATATACTGTACCTTTTGGTCTACATTTTTAATACAGCAAATTATATAAATTGCAATATAGGGTTGATACACACTTTTCAAAGTGTTCATACAGTACTTTTTTCAAGTTATATATAATGCCATTTTGTTCTCTTCCTTGTTTTACAAACTTTATTGTATGGATTTTTTCCCAGCAATTTGTGTCAGACAATCAGAAAAGTGTGATATTATTCTGCCCATGCTCTCTCAGTTGCATATATAGAAGTCCAAAGTAGAACAGATATAATCAAATTGCTGTATTTATTGATAGGAGAAATATCTCAACCTTATTAGTTTTCTGAAAACTAGCAGTCTTGGATATTTCTAGAATCTAAGGATAGAATTTTTGGGATATTATAAAAGTAATATTTCAGAGGATTAATCAGCAGCTCAGCAGTACTGTGGACATCTAGAAAATATCCCTATTTCAATTCTGAAGTTATATTTTCTGCTTTTCTAAAAACCTAAAACATTGTGTATTAACCTGAATACCAAGGCTGAGTATAAATCAGATGATATAACTATAAATAAATAAACAAGCTTATTTGGACACTAATCACCTGTTTTCTTGGAAATGTGCTCAACAGAGCTAAATAGTAACATTCCTATGAAAGGGTGCGTAAGTTTGTAGAATAAATACATATGCAAACGTTCTGTTAACAGACCTTCTTATTAAGTAAAGCAATTTAAAAATAAATCATAATGTTTCCCAAAGGAGAGAGAGACTTTTAAACTTCATTGATGATCTAAGAAAAGGGAGAAACTGAAGCCAGGAAGATTTTAAATGTGACCTTTATGTGTCCATACATTTGGAACCCTGTTTCTTTCTTGCTTGTGATCTGAATACTTTAGGAGTTAATGTTCAGATGTTTCCCATCTCATAATGGTACATTATTCTGCTGTCAGTTTTCAGCAATCGTGGTCAAAGGAGGCTGAAGGCCGCAGAAAGGAAGCATGGCCCCAATTCTGTAAGCTTGTCACTTCAGTGCTAAGAGTCTCCTATAACTTATTGCTTTACCATTTAAAACCAGTGCTTCATTGACATTGTAGGGTTGCAAAGGTGTTCACGAAAACACTTCCATAATTTTCATATTTTTTGTTTCCTCTTGTTCATAACTTTGGTTTAACTGTTCTGTTGCTTCTATGACAAGAAAGTAGGAATTTAGCCCATTGCAGTGGGAACCACTCCAAAACCCATTGTTATGCTGGTTTCATTTTGTACCAGTTTGTCATTATTAATAGGGGCAGGATAAAGATGTGCAATTAGATCTGTAATCAAATGGAATAAACCATGATTTCCCTGAGGTTTGGCAGACCCCTATGCTTTCAACCTTCCCAAAAGCACTTAAAACCTGGCTTTTCCCCCAAGCTCTGGGATAAGGTGAAATTGGCATGTGTTGTGGGCTGCTTGGGAAAGTTTGACTGTGGTGCCAGCTCTTGTTTTGTTTCTGCTCTTGTTTTCATTTCATTTCGGATGTGTATTGTTTTTAATCCTTAGGTTTTGAGTCTCCTGGAGTTTGGTTTAAGATGGAGAGCCATAAAAATAAGATAATAGTAAAGTAAAGTAAAGTAAAGTAAAGTAAAGTAAAGTAAAGTAAAGTAAAGTAAAGTAAAGTAAAGTAAAGTAAAGTAAAGTAAAGTAAAGTAAAGTAAAGTAAAGTAGAAAACTGGCTGCCATTGAACAAGGCCTTGTTCCTTCTTATTTATTTAATCAATTTATATAGTTGTCCATCTAAAAATGCAACTCCAGGCTGGAAACATAGGATTAAAAAAAACAACACAGCAACCAAAGCAAATAATAACAATAAGAGCACACTTATTGTTACAGAGGACAATATAATCCAACTCTTACAACAGAAGTCTCAGTAAGAAAGAAATCACGTCTTTCAATGCACTGCTTGTTTATAAAAAGTTTCACGAAGACATACAAGGAATAATTGCAGTGAAGCACATAATTTTAGGGAGCAAAAATGTTTACAAAATGCAGAACTAGTGGAGAGACCTTCCACCCTTATGCTGGAAGAGCCATCCTGTACAGAATGGAAGACATGGCAGAGTTTAGCTAGAAGCAAAGAAAGGCAGAAATGGGACCTCCACTATTTTCAGTGATAGTAAATGCAAGATTTCTCTCTAATTTGTCATTAGGTGAATAAGAACCATAAAGAGGGTGTTTGGGGGAAATCTGTGACTGCCAAATGAGGCAAAGCACTGTCTTTTAAAACAGATGCCAGTTCAAGTAAGCAATGAAAAACTAGACTGTTTAGAGAAAGAAATGCTCCTGGAACATATGGTAAGAGCGGGACTAAGCTTTATTCAGCCTGAACTTTAGGAATATTTTGTGGTATATTTATTGTCCAATTGCTCTATTTAGTGCAATTTCACTGCACTAAAATTACATTTTTGCAAACAATATGCCTGCAAACCCACATCATGCAGACCTCATATAAGCTTATTTTTCACAAAACAGCGGATAAGAAGGCTGATTCATGTAAGGTCTCATAAAGGAAAGTACTGTAAACTAAAGCCATTTTTTTTCCTTATATGCAGGTATGATGAGAGAGAGAAAGAGAAAGGGAGGAAAAAAAAAAAAAAACTCTGACAATGGACTTCTATTCTGACTTCCTGGCTGGCTTCTGAAGCCACATCTTTTCCTTGTGGGAAAAGTCAACATCATAATGCTCAGGATAGGACTGGTAAAACATGTCACCTTGTATGACTAGCCTGAGAATGTATATTCCTTCCCGTTGCTTATAATGGGAGGGATTTTTCTTTTTATGTTCCTTTCTGCTAACAGCCTGCAAATCTGTTGTTAGCTAGATACTTAAAATGTTGGGCCAATCTGTTCTTTGAGTAGAACACTGCTCTACTAATTGAAAATTTTATGGCTAAGGGCTCTAGTTACTCTTAGATCAACTGGGTAATACATAACTTTATACAGCACTAATTAACTTTCAGTGATGTTCATATATAAGAAAAACTGCTGTGTTTAACCTTCCCTGTATGTTCATTAATCTTTGCTACATTTTAATATATTTTTGTCTTTATCATTACCAGTATCATCCTATCATTTCAGTAAATCAACAGTCTTTGAAACTGTCATTCATTCATACCGTATAGCTTGCAGGAACAGTAAAGAAACATTCAGTCCTTTAAAAAAATAAGGAGATTCTAAATTCTTACAAGGTAAGAACATGTGAGACTTAATAGAAATTAAAAAAAAAAAAAAAATCTCTGAGATCACAGCCTATAACTCCCAACTGAGTGGCACATAACAAGCGATAATACAGCAGGAGTTTCAAATGATAAACTGAAACCGAGCATACAGCTGAAATCTTCTGTATTTTTAATGAAATAGCACTTCAGAATATTAACTGCTACCACTCTTTAAAATGTCTTTATATCATTTTAAAAGTAACTGATGAGCAATATATTATACAGCCATAAAATTTTAGTAGAACTGATTTACTGAACAATAAAGTCACATATAAAAAATAAATTGTGCAAGGAACACAGCATGTTTCTAATAAACCTGCAAGGTTTTAGCACAGGAAAATGAAATCCTGTTTCCGCATGCATAGGAGTCAATGTCAGTGGAGCTAATTTTGGATGTATATGTATAGAACTGCATTATAAATTATATTTTAAGTATGCTATCTTTTTATTAGGAAAAAAAATACAGAATATATTTCACTCATACTTCTATTTTTTATATAAGTTCTTGGCTATAGTATTTTAAAACCATTCTAACAGCCTTATTTTTTACATTTTTTAAAGTATAGGAAGGTAAGTGTTAATTATCATTAGCATTGTTTATTTATATATAGCAGGTGAACGAATTGCAGTATGATTTTTTTGTTAAACCCAACCTTAGTACGGAAACCCAAAGAATAACATACAATGATAAGTGTATAAGTGATAAGAGTTTACAAATGGCCTGGTTCACATCAGCTTCAAGGATGCTTCCACATGCCTTTATGTTTCAATCTTATTAAAGCGATCCCATTCATCTGAGGCCTCTAAAAACTTGTCTTTTTCACCCAAAGATTCATTTTTCTCACAAAAGTCACTGCATTGTACAAAATACAAATTTTTGTATGCAGGTTAAACAAAGCAAAGGTTGCTGGTTTTCTTTGAAGAACAACCCTTATGAAAGGAAGAAGAGAAGCTTTTTGTAGAAACATAATTGGATATACTCTCCAGCAAACCACAAAAGCAAAAGTTTATTTTTCACTCCAATGGATCCTGATTGTATAATACATTTTTTTAAAGGAATATATATTTCTGGAAAAAAAAATAATAATGACAGGGAATATCCAAACTGGTCAAACTTGAACTGTTAAGTTAGGAGTCAAAGAGAGGTCAGGGATTGGAAATAAGACATTGTGCATTGGCTTTATCACAACTTTGGGGATGGGAGGAGTGAAGAAATTCTGGGATGAAATCTGAATTTAAACATTAAATTATAATTAAGAGTGGCTGTTGACTGAGTTGGGCGGTGACTAAATTTGAAATACAAATAAATAGTTTCCTTCCTTATTTCTATCGAGTGTCTTCTCCTTAGCAGACATGTGATGAACTATATGACCTAGCTAAGATACCCTAGTAACCAGTCCCATCCAGCAGTTTAGAATTGGAGAATATAGAATATCAGAGCTATATAGGTTGCTTTTCTACCTCTATATGACCACCTGGAGGACAGAAGCAATAGCAGATGAAACAGAAATGGAACAGAAATCCTATTTAAATGTATTTCTTTTGTAAAATAAAACCATAATATTTGAAGGGGTGAAGACAATTTGGCCACACAAAGATGAACTGAAAAACTATAAAGGTTTGATCAGTAGGTTTCATTTCAACTATAATTTCCAGCAGAGGTACTTGGAGGAGGTGGGTGGGTGTCAGCAAAGTCAAGATGGTATCTGCTGTAATTTTTTGACCATCCTGTCGATGCCCCAACTTTCAAGATACTTTTCTTATTACAATATGAAAGAATACAGAAAATTGGCAAAAAATAATACAAATTTTATATCATATGTTACCTTTGCACACTGGTCTGTGATCACTCCATGCTGCGAAAACCTCTGCTATTCTTTGGCAGGTAATGCTTTTTGCCCCCTGCAGCACATAGTCTTCATCACAAGAAAACTGCACTGTTGAATCCAAGCTAAAATTGAACATATCAAAAGCAGATTAATACATACTGTATTTCTCAAAGTCTATTTGAATCAATCTAATAATCTTTTACTAAATTTATTCTATCAGTATTCCCTTTAAAGTAAAAGTTAAATCTGCTTTGCCTTAAGAGAAAGGTATGTCTAAAAACAAATGAAGATGTGTGAAATGTATTTCATTTTTTTCCCTCTCTGCGATTACAGCTTTTGCTAATTATATCATATTACATATTTAGATGTGTCTATTCCATCAATCTCTTCCTCTGCTATTGTCTAATTTATCTATAGAGAAGCTCAGAATACCTTCATGTTTGAATCTAGGCGTTTGTTATCCATAAACAATTTTAGGTTATATAAAAAGTGATCCTCATTTTTTTTTTTTAACTGCAAGCACAGATAGGTTTATGATGGTCATTCAGCTATGGCACCCTTTCAATTAAGTGTATACTTAAGTCTCTTATTATTAAGGTCTAGGACTACAGCTTTATTTCATACTGATTTGATGAGGCTGCAAACCAAGTTAGAAATGTGAAGGGCTCACAGAGAGATCTTCCATAAAAATCAGGGTGATTCAGGTGCTGGGTCTTTGCAGACATTTAGAGATACCTCATACAACAGAAACCATGTCAAAGTGCTTTTGAGCAGTTTCCTGGATACTAATTCACATTGGCTTGTTTATTTCCTGAAACTGCATTGATCATTCTTGTGTTTTGCCAGACTGGAATATATATTCAGAATTAACCCTATAGAGTATATCACCCAATTTAAAGACATAAATAAGGCACAGATGTTGCAGTCTTGGACAAAGCCACATAGGAAGAAGTGCTATTTTAAACTAAACTTCCTTCCCGAGTGTGCATGTGCAAAGAATGCCTAAATTAAGTGGTTTGGAAGAAATAGTTATGAATAAAAAAACATGAAATCTGCACATTTACACTGTGACAAATCAATTCATTTGATCACCTTTTCTTTCCAGCTGATCAGGTAGCGGCCTTATGCTTTCAAAAACTGCTTCAATATAGAGCTGTATTTCTTGAAGGAACTACATATACATACATGCTACATAAGGATACTGCTAATAAAAATGCCACTTGATACTCAGTAAATCAATAGATATTTAGATACCTAGATAGATAAAATCTGAAGAACAGCATTCATGATCATGTTCATCTTTGGAGTGAGGTATATCAGATTAATTTTGAAGGTAACACACCAAAATACATATGAAATTTTGGGTTTGTAAATATTACCTAAAGTCTGAGCCTATTCGTTTTCCATTCTCAGGTTCACCAGGATCTGGACACAAATTTGATGCCTGTTTGATACCTCCTTCATTTACTGCAAAATAAAAACAGAATAGATAGCTAGGAATTACCTTTAAATATCGAAGAAAAAGATGTTGGTTATTGTATTGTCGAAGGCTTTCACGGCCAGCATACGAT
Organism: Python bivittatus; assembly: GCF_059951505.1. NCBI lineage: Eukaryota > Metazoa > Chordata > Lepidosauria > Squamata > Pythonidae > Python > Python bivittatus. The sequence goes on along the minus strand of NW_028277086.1, from coordinate 16,631,289 downwards.
GGCTGGTGGGGTCTTCTGGGCTGTGTGGCCGTGTTCTGGAAGTTTTGTTTCCTAACGTTTCGCCAGCACCTGTGACCAGCATCTTCAGAGTGCAGGAGCACAGACAGGAGCAGTTCTCTCTGTGCCCAAGGTGATGTGGCCCTTTTGTGGGTATTTATAGAGATCTGGGGGGAAGGGGGACTTGGGGGGTAGGGGGGTGGGGGGGCTTGGGTTACTGAGTGGCTGCTTGTTTTGGTATCAGAATCTGTGTGTATCTTCCTGGGGATTAGGCAGGGTTTTTTCTTCTATTGAATTGCTAACAAGGGGCTGCTGGGAGTGATTAGCAAGTTCATTGTGTGAACTGTTCACACGTCCTGGTGGTTGAGCTGAGTTCGTTGACCTTTTGCAGGCTGTATTTTTCAGGATTGGTAGCCAGGTTTTGTTGATTTTTAGACTCTCCTCTTTTTTATTGAAACTGTGCTGGTGTTTGTGAATCTCAATGGCTTCCTGGTATAGCCTGGTATAGTGGCTGTTGGTGTTGTCCAGTATCTCTGTGTTTTCAAATAGGATTTTGTGTCCAGTGTGCTTGAGAGCATGTTCAGCTACTGCAGACTTTTCTGGCTGCTGTAGTCTGCAGTGTCTTTCGTGTTCTTTTATCCGATCCGTGCTGGCGAAACGTTAGGAAGCAAAACTTCCAGAACACGGCCACACAGCCCGGAAGACCCACACCAGCCATGTTGGTTATTGTTGCGGTTTCTCCATGACTACTTTATCATTATGGAAAAAGGTTCAAAGAGCTATCAGAAACCAATATGTACACAACCCTATGGTACGCAAACACCAGATTTTTTAGTATGTAATTTGTACTCTACATTTTGCTGTAAAAGAGAAGCCAAATGCATTGTTATCTTTGCTATTCCTTTGAAAACTGAAAAAGCTACAGACATTGGTCCTAAACATTAGTTAATGTTTATTATTTTTGGGAAAATGGAAAGAGGACATATATAACATCTTCATTTGTTGGGAGACAACTAGCTAAATGATGATAAATCATTACAAATCTCCTAGATTCTGATGTTTAGGGATCAAAAATAGGACATATTATTAGTATCCAACTTTATATGAGTACTACTTTACTCTACGTTCAACAACGTGATTTCTTTATGCCAAAATGCATAATGCAAAATGTTCCCAGTGATCAAAAGGCAGTTGTAGCAGCACCGTCTTTTCACATCCCATGTCTTCAACTGTATTTCTGCAGCTTACCCTCTGCCAATGTTACGTTGAAGAAAGAGCCTTCAGTAAATACAGGCTTACTGAACTGTGATAATACACAGCACATTTATTTAGAAATACTCAATATTACTAGCAAACATTTTCTCAAACAAATACACACATTTTGGTTATATTACAATGGCAAAGGAAAAAAATAAATAAAAAAGGATTCTTTGAGTTGAATTTGATTTCTCATAATTTCATGGACAAGTCCATGCAGTTTTCTTAGCAATAGTACACACTGGTTTGCCATTCTCTTCTTCTGAGAAGTTTTTTAACTGCCTAGCTCCGGTATTCCCTGGTAGTCTCTCACCCAAGTGTTAACTGGACTCAAATCTGCTTAGGTTCTGAACTCAGAGAAGATCATTCAGGTGCGCAGGTATTACATCTGCTGTTCAGTGGCAAAAATAATCTAGATGCAGTTCTTTAAGATATTAGCTATTCTGTATCTCTCCCCCTCTCTCCTTCTCTCTCTCTCTTGTTTTAGATGCATCTTGGCAGTGGGAACATTTGAAGAACTATATCACTCATTACACTTTATTGTTAAATAAGGAAATGTGAAGTGGTGATGGTAAGAATTCAGAATCTGCTCAGATGCAAATTACTTCAAAGTAATTTCAGCATTTTAAAACTATTTCTGCAGATTCCGAACAAGGGCTATGAAGTTTGTTTGTTTTTTCCTATCGCTGTATATCTTTAAAATAGACAATACTTGTGCATCAGATTGATCATTGTGTTAATCAATCACTATGGTGTTGACTCTCAGTGAACACATAGATATTTCTCCAGGACAATCTGTCCCCAAACTGCTCCTTCATATCTTCCAATGATGCACCCATAATTAATTAAGTTATACTTAACAGTTCGCTCCAGTAAACAGCATGGCTATTTCTTCTTTATAATAAATTCTGTAATAAGATCACCAATCCAATATCATTGAGGATCAAATCTAATTTATAACTCACTCAATGACAAGATAAGTTATGTTTATATCTGTATCTATAAAACAGTGCTGGGAAAACAAAAATCTAGTGATGTAACCATTTGATCATATAGGTGACAAGGTTCACTATGACCAAGTTAAGACATAACAATCATGGACTAATTAAGCATGATATACTGGGGAAAGAATAGCATTATACATATATACTCCTGATTTTCACTTCCCATTTTGCACATTTTCCCCTCTATGGTTGAGGTTCTTGGGGTGCAAAGTAGTTAAGCCAAGTGAACCTAGAGAAGGGTTGTAATGATAGCTTACAAGTTGAGATATAATGGAAAATGGTGATTAACCGAACAGCTAGTATTGAGGTATGTGATAGAATGGAGGCTAATGGATGACAGAGTGTACAAGCATAATGTTTGTTTTCAATTTGGAGTGAGGACGTTATGGCTAAGATTGACACTATCTTTGATAACAAAAGCATAAAGAATATAAAAGTTTCAACATTATGAGATATTATTTTGGCTCAGCATCTTTGAAATTGCAGAACCCTTCATTGGGTAAGTCCAACTATAAACGAGGATCAAGACCCTTTTTCTCCAACTTGTCCAATTTGTGTTAATCTCGGTAAGAATTTATTAAGAATTTAGTAGCAAGCTTCTACCCTGTTTATCACTTTCTGGCTTAGGATCTGTAAGCATACATGTCATTGTGCTGTACGACCAAGTGTTTCCTCTGGGCGTTTCCTCTGAAAATCACTTTGATACAAAGAGCAACAGAGCAATGAGGAATAGTATGAATATACATCTTCCCTCCATTGCTAAGAGGACTGTAGATGGCCCCGTGTATTTATACCTTTTAAAAACAGAAAAGAATTGGATGGCTAATACATAAAATAATAAGAAAATTATATTTCCTAGAATTCATGTGTTATCTTTCAGGCCCCACCCCTAAAAAAAAATAATAATTCTGGATTCCAACAGGACAAACAGCTACTGCAACAAAATGTTACAATCTGCAGTGTGCTCCTGTTTCAATATTCCATTCTCTTCTATTCTCCTTGTTCATAATTTTCCATTTTATTGTACTGATTTTTTTCTTTTTTTCCTAATCTCAACCATTTAGTTCTTTCTGGACTGCCTTGGGACTGTCTCATGAGAACTTTTTCTAAATATGTCCTGGACTTCTGGAGTTTTCCATCTTGCATACTGTTCATGCTGTTCAATTGATAGTCACTGAATTGTTTATACACACGGACACACACACACACTCTCTCTCTCTCTCTTATACAAGTCTCTTTTAAAAATATGTATTTGTGGGTGTGTATGTGTGTGTATGTACACAAACACACATACACACACACATACACATAAAATTTGAAGTTGGTAGATTGACCAAAGCCATCTCATGAGTTTCAGGACAAAATGAGGACTTGAACATAGATCGCCTCAAGTTAGAAATGGACAAATTTGTTATCTTCCATTGTTGTTCGCCCCCACCCCCTCTCCCTCATTCTAATGCTAAATGTTGTTTTTCAGTTAATGTATCACACTGAGAACTGTTTTAAAAAGTACATCAAGATGTACGTGCTTTGCATATGTTTCTAATATGCACCTTCTTATAAATAATTTTCCTTTATGTGCACTTTTGTATATATTTTGCACATTCTTTCAATGTTTTTATTTTTCTTCATTATTTCTGATTGATAAACAGAACTGTAAAATGTGAGACATGTAGACTTCAGAAGATTCCAGAGTTCTGATTCATATGAAAAAATAAATATCAATAGATAAATCTATCCTCATCCTGAGTCTTAATCCAAGTTCAGCTTATTTGGTTTATTGAAGCCCTATATTTTATGGTGTAGTAACAATGTTATGTTGCCTATTTTTGTTGCTTTGATGTTTGCCATAATCAAACCAACATTTTCAGTTCTAGGCTATATTTAAAAAGTAAAAATTAAAGATCTTAACTTTTGGAAAACAAATCCAAAATGCTTGAACATTTTCCCCAAGTTTTAAAAAACTCTAGTTTTTGTTATATATAAGGTGGCATGTTGGTTTTTCTATATGGTATTTATAAAGATTGCCATGCTCATACCTATAACAGCTTCTATACTGATAAACCCATCATGTTATATATGTATTACAAAGTATATGTTGTGCACCAGCACAGAATTATATGCATTGTGAAAGTAATGTAGGAATGATTTTTATCATTTATGTATGATCTATTTAATTACTTTTAATCCTTTAGTAGTCTGGATTCATAGTCTTTGTATTATATATAGTAATTCCATAGATTGACTGGCTCATTTTTTAAGCAACGGTTTTCTAAATAATTAATATAAAATTGGGCAATCTTTATTGTATTTAATTCAGGCACAGTGAAGAATATTTCCTCGTTGTTTGCTCCCTTCTAATTTACCCCATTCTTGAATGTTTAGGAGCATATTAAAATGTAAATAACAAAAATGTAGGTGTGATGTCTTTTCAGAAATGTTTCTTTTACTTTAGAAAGGTGTTCCCCTTGTCCAAAGAGGGCTAAGGAAAAAAAATATTTTGAGGACTCTCCTTATTGTTGTACTTCCTTTATGGAAATGAGCCTCAGACTATGCAACAGCTGATGCTCAAGTTATCAACATTGAAAAAGCTGCTAAACTGTGGTGATGAGTAAGGTTTCTTTTTGAAGTAAAATAATTTAAAATTAAAGGTAAGGCAGTCTCTACTTCTGCTTCCACATTTCCCCAGAAATTATTTTACTCCCAGTGGAAGAGGAATAATAATAACAATTAATGATAAGAGGAATAATAATAATAATAATAATAATAATAATAATAATAATAATAAAACAATAAGAGGAATAAAAATGACGATTAACAGACTTGGGGGATTACAGCTACTTAATTTCAAGCATTATATTCCCTGATTTTAATTCATTGATCAAAGATATCATTGAAGTTTCCTTTCTTCTCCTGCTTCTCCTGGTGACTGTTGAAGCAACATAAATATGTAAGCATAGAAGTAAGATTCTTTAACTTTCTCTCTTGCTTATACATCTGCTGTTCCTTATTTTCATTATTTTGGCTATATTCAGTTGAATTATTTAGGCTTAAATATGTGCCTGTGTGAATACCAGAGTTGTTGATACCATGTGTCAATGTCATCAGCATTTTTATTCCAGATTTCTTGCCATCTGTCTAATTTTCATCCTTTCTGATCCTTCCTCCTTTCTTATACTTTCTTACATTAATGGTATTTGATAAATAAAAATAATATACCGTATGACATTAGTGTTAGTGTACAATTAGTACAGATCATAACTGGATTGCCGAACAGTTCACAGACAGGAAGAAACCAATGGAATTAATTTAATTTGACACACCTGAAATTTCAATATAGTCTTCTATGTATAAATACATAGAAAGTCTTCTAATATGGAAACTCTTCCTCTTTTTCTCCAAGTTATCTCATATCTATATCTATATCTACATATTTAGATTTTTTTTAATCCTACCTTTATTATTTTTATAAATAACTCAAGGTGGCAAACATACCTAATACTCCTTCCTCCTCCTATTTTCCCCACAACAACAACCCTATGAGGTGAGTTGGGCTGAGAGACAGTGACTGGCCCAAAGTCACCCATCTGGCTTTCATGCCTAAGGCAGGATTAGAACTTACAGTCTCCTGGTTTCTAGCCTGGTGGCTTACCTACTGCACCAAACTACCTATATCTATTTCTGTCTATCTCTGCCTCTAATTCTATCTCTATATACTACTAAAACTCTCATGTCTGTAACCTTCAACTGGACAAAATGTTGTGTCATAGGGCAACAATTTTTGAACCAAGGTACCTCAAATGGGCTAACTTACAGAATGCATCCAAAATCCAGGACCCATTATTCCCATGGGATTGAAATTTGGGAAATTTGTGGCCACTTCTGAACTGCTGCACTGCTGCACTGCCATAGTCAGCCCAGGTCACATGATCATCATGTGCATATCCCCAACCTCTTTCCTGTCTCCCTCTGTCCCCTGCACCCAATCAGCTGGCAGCAAGGACCAACAGGTGAGTGATGAATGACTGCTTTGGAAACAAAGCAAAAATCTGTAATCTCTTAACAGTGGTGGGCACTGATGGAAGGATGGAGCAACTTAGATGCCTGCTGGTGAGGTAGGGCTGGCTGGGGGCCACTGGCAGTTGATGAGTGAGCCCGCTTCCTTCCTCAAGGGAGGGGACCCTTGGAGACACAGCAGAATGGGGAGTGGGGGTGCAGTTTTCCTTACAGTCCATGGCCCTCTTTGTTCCACCTCTCCCCAGCAAAATGGCAAGCAGTTCCATGAGTCAGTCAAGGAGGAGGAGGAAAATGCTTCACTGGGGCTCTCCTGAGGGTTGTAAGGGGAGGCCAAACAGCGCAAGCCTATATTATATGGAAGGAAGGAAGGAAGGAAGGAAGGAAGGAAGGAAGGAAGGAAGGAAGGAAGGAAGGAAGGAAGGAAGATTTCTGATGCTCCCTGCCAGCGTCCCACAGTCAATTTTATTTATTTATTTATTTATGTTTCAAATTTGTCACTACCCATCTCACTGTGGAGTGACTCTGGGCAGTTTATAGTAAAAATAGAATAAAACATTAATTAAAATAGATAAATATTGATTAATTAAAATATACTAAACTTCCTTTATAATACTTCCAAGAGGCAGATGTTAATTAGGTGTTAATAAACTCAGGGAGCATCATCAAGGTGCCAGACATCCCCAGGGTTGGTTGTAACTTTCCTCACCCCATGGAAGTTGGCAGAGCCAAGTCTTCAATTCCCACCAAAAAATTGGGAGACTAGGGCCTGCCTTACCTCTGGGGGGAGAGTATTCCATAGGGCAGGGCAACAGCAAAGAAGGCTCTCCTCCTAGGATCAGCCAGTTGACATTGTCTCACTGACGGGATCCACAATATGCCTTTTCTGCTGGACTGGGTGGGATGGGTTGATGAAATGGGGGTGAGACGGTCCCTCAGGTAACCTGGCATAATGGGGAAGCCAGCAGCAAGTCATAGGTTGCTCACATTCCCACTGCTTTTTTGCCGGTGGTCATTATGTTTCTCTGTTTAGGTAAGGAAATATCTCTGAAATGATGACCCAACATGTCTTGGGTTGTCTAGTCTATATAATCAATATCAATATCATCTATCTATCATCTATCTTTGTAAATCAAATTAGTACAAACTGTATGAAAGTACAAACTAGGATTAAAAAGGTTAGAAAGCACTACCTTCATTGAAAGGAGGGTACTTTTGGTGTATGAAGTTGAAAATCCAAGTCCCTCAGTTAAGAAACCTTAATCAATACATGTGATATTGATATTTCCATCATACAATATACAATATACCCCTTTTATAGTTAGAGCAGAATTATATTAATTCTAGTGCTGAGATTTAGGGGGCAGGAAGTATTGTATAGTAACAAAACAAAACACAAACTTTATTTCTGCTTTGTGAAGTTGAATAGGCTTGCGAATGTACAATATTTTACCTATCCATTAAATATTCCTTTGAAGCCTGTGATAGAAAGTTCTCATTAACCTAAATATGGGATATGAATTCCAATACAGTCATTACATATGGAAATAACCCTCCTAAGATTCATAGATAAAACAAAATTCATTCTTTGGGTCAATACAGTTTATGCATATAGAGAATATTTAAGTGCTTCAAAGTAGTTCCACTCTGAAAAGTGACTGTAATAATTATACACATTTACCATCACCTCTGCTCTTTTAAAAGTTTTCTGACTTGATATACTTTATAAATGTTTGAATATGTGTGGGTGTGTGTGAGAGAGTGAATACACACACACACACACACACACACACTATATATATTCTCACTTCTTAATGTTGCATACTCAGCAAAACCTAAGTTAACATAAGGCCAAATCATTCTTCTCCATCTTCAGAAGTTCCTAGCAAAAAGAGGCACACAAATTTTACTTGTATATAGTCCCAAGTAGACCTAAGAACAGTGATAGGTTAAGAAATTGCTCTGAAAAAGATCTTCTTTCAGCATTATTGAAATTAAATGTCACAATGCACTTAGCTAACTTCATTGACTTGAGAGGCTTCAGACATAGATGCCACTATAAATGTATTTTTTTTAGAATGAGGACTGATAGACACAGGCTTTTTAGGGTAATTCAGGTGAAGTCCAAATAGGTGGAGCATAAAGATCAGGGTGAGCAATGCTTGAGAGGTCAGGGCCTCAACTCAGCCTTCTGACCTTCTGAAACTCCTTCTGAAGGAGATCATTTGATTTTTAATGACTTCTTTTCAATATAGTTGTATGCTGCCCAGATCATAAAACTCTGGACAGGTCACAATAGTCATTTGGTGCTGTATCATAATTGAAAAGGGAATGATCCTAATCTCTCTAGCTGTTCCTTCTCATGTTAAGAGTAGAGATGAGAGTGGAAGCCTCCTAGAGGCTTTATACCATCTGAACCCCTTCTCAAGAATGGGCTGGCCCACACTGATATATATTAACAAATCCTAAATATTTCTTAAGAAACTTTTCTTCTTTTGCTCAACAGTAATTGTAGAAGCCCCCAGTTATGAATTGACACTGCAGTATGTGCATGAGGATTATAAATCTTCATTTGACTACTGAACATCCTACGCGCTTCTCCAAAGCTACTTTTTTTTTCTACAAATAAAATTTTATGGGAGGGGGCAGATGTAAATCTCTTCCCCGGTGCAGATTCTGATGCAGATTGATTCAATGGTAAACCTCAATTACAGAAGTATAGGAACCCATTCATGTATTTCTAAGCCAATACCAAATCAAATTTGGGTTTACATGTGGATAAAACTAGAGCCAAGGTTTATCCCTAATAAGGATGTGCAGCACTTCAGAAACATTTTGGAAAAAGTGCAAGCGAACACATTATGCACCTGTTCGCAAGTTCATAAAGCAGCATGTCATTTCCTGAGATCACACAGCTGTCCCTTGAAGAAAATGAAGTTCTGCTACTAAAACAGTAACTATAAAGTGCCTGGATAATATACTATCTTGGAATCATATGTGAACAATTGCTTTGGTGGATGGGTAATCATAAATGACTGTAATTATTAAAAATGTCAGGTTCTGATTTTAGTAAATGTCACACTACCAGTTTTCCACAGCAATGAAGCATCTCTTAACTGGGGTGGTTGTGATGTACTCTTGCTGCAATGAGTAAAAATAAGATACAGAAGAATTATTGGTACCTGCCTGTATGAGTTATTATTTAGTGTCATGGATCTGCTTCTAACATCAGAAGACAGAATATTACTTTGAATAGGTTATAAAAATATTAGTGCCCAACCCTCTGCTTTTGTAGATATAATTAAATATTCTGAATCTGGGTTGCAGAAATCTGAAGGACCACCAGGTAACAGCACGTAAGTAGAGAAAACTTTTGCTGTGACCTAGTTGTTTGAAGCCCATGTCTTTCATTCTCTATAAACTGTAGATTTTGTATAAATTGCGCAATATTAATACAGATCAATTTCCTTCAGGTTCCAAGATTCAAGGAGACTTATTCTCTCTGTTCAATTCCCCCACCCCACTGCAAAAAAGCTTACAATACCCATTTATTTTGGGTATCTATTTTCCTTATCTCCTTCAGATACAAAATGACAGACTGTGGACCATGAACAAGGTCTTCACTCTTGTTAGCCTTCCGATATCAACTAAAGGGAAGCTAGGAAAATGTGAAACAAAACAGCTTTGGGTTGGATTGAAGACAATTCCCAAAGAGTTAGAGTTTAATATCTAGATAGGTGGTAGAACCTGGGGGAGGGGGGAAATCTAAACTAAGCAGAGAATGCTTCAATAGGGGCTTGGAGAAGTATTTTATTCTTTCTAGTCTTTCATCATTTGTTTTTCAGACTAGACAATAATGCCCATTTGCTGCTTGGGGTGGGAGTGGGGAGGTTATATGACATCCTGTTTAAAATTCATTTTCCTAATTTCTCCCCCCCCCCAACCCATAGAAAAATGGTTAATAAAGCTAGACATTTGAATCCTTTGTGCATTTATAAATATTTCTCTCATAGAAAATAATACAAACCAAACTCTCTACTGTTGCAGTATAAATCTGTTTATTATATATAATGAAGATGTTATTTCCTTTTATGCATTGATATAAATGCCATTAACCAAATTTGAAAAGTTGTCATCCTAAATATTCATTGGAAAATATGTTTCTTTCAATTCTTTCGATTACTTTTATGAAGACATAAAAATACTGCATGATTACTTACATTAATGTAACTTCCAGCAAAAACCTACTTTTAGAAAAAGTGGAATATATATTTAAATATATATGTTTAAATTTATTAAAATTCTTAATTTAAATTTGGAATATTCACAGCCAAAGAAACATATTCTGGTGATGCCAATGTTATACAGAGTCACTCTTCAGAGTACATCTACACTTTGCACATTCATCATGCAGACTGAAGATTAAATATTTCATACAGTTATATGCTTAGATATATGTGAACAGTACAACACACAAACAACACAGACAGCACAAACTTCACTCTTGCACTAAAAAAAGTAACAAAAAGAAGTACACTCACAGATAGAAAACTTGTTGCTGTTGTCTTTCCCTGGAAACAATTTAAATCCTCTAGATTTAAAATCTATGGCCTTTTTCACTAGTTAAGAAAACAAACAAAAACACGTATCAGATAAAGCAATCTAAGAAGACTTCATTTCAATTGACAGTTCTTTTAATCATGGAAGTGCAAATTAAAAGTACTTTCATTCCAATAGCATTATGGACCCAAAAGACTTGACAAGAATATATATTTTTACACAAAAGGCAAATATTTATAAGGTTTATATATAGTTATTGCAAAGATATAGAGGAAAGGAGAAAAACACATATTTTCCTGAAATGAATATACATTGTGCCTTTTATGCAAAATATTAAAATGAACTTAAATATTTTCTCATGTGCCATAACTGGAATTGTGCAACTTCATTGTGTAGTCATGAAGCCTGGAAAACTGTGAATTTAAGGATGGGCACAATAGGCTTTCCAACCCTTTTCTTATTTAATTGGTATTTATTTCCCTTATTAATGGGGACCATAATTTTATCCTATTTTCCCTAGAACTTTTCTGTGACATCTTATATCTGTTATGGCATTTTAAAGCACAAAGTTGGTACTTCACCCATCCTGTAGTACAATTTCACATGGACTAAAAATTCTATCCATGAGGATATCTGATAAGACCCTTGATTATCACCAAAGTGTTTTCCAACAATAGTTCAGTAAGCCATCATACTGAATGAGAAAATATTATATAGACTTGTTTTTCCCATCTCATTTAATTATAGACTTAAGTAACTTGGTGATTTAATGTAACTAGGAAAAGAGAATCACAGCATTACAACAGTGTCCATACATTTGGGATGGATAGATAACCTTCTAGCAATCTATCAATACACAATCAGCCACTATATGCAATGCCAACAGATTCAATCACCAGGATAGTATACCTGAGTTTTTAACAAAGTGAAAGAGACTAATGATATAATGAAATATTGTTTGATGCACTGTTGGATTGCAACTTAGTGGATATATGCAAATTAGCCAAATATGGAATATTGAACGCATGGTGAAAAGCAATCTGAGGCCATGGTTAGAATATTTGAAGTTTATATCCAATCAAAATATTTTCCCTTTCATTTTTAATCTACCAAGCATAGCCCTGCACTCCTAATAACAATTCCTATTATTGTTCTTCTGCATATTATATAGTTACAATGATCTCATTTCTATATAGCTATTCATACATAGGGCGGCCATATGGAAAAGTGCACTAGACATCTTTAGTATAACATCCCTTTGACTTTTTCAGCTGGAATTCCTGCTTCTACACAAATATGAAAGATTCAGAAATCTGGCATTTTTTTTCTTCCTATGAATGCTTCAGAAAGAATGTTTACGACCCATCTTGAACTCTAGCTAACACATCCTCACAAATCATTTCTAGATTTCCATCTCTCCAAAAAGCGCTGTGTTTCATTCCGAGATAAAAAAAAATGTATACACAGATCAATTTTATATCCTTCAAAAAAGGGAAAATCATAATTATTTGCTTTTTTGACCAACAGTCCTAGAATGAATCCTAGATGTAATGTAAATATCACAGTCCAAGTTACTGAGCATTTTTATGTCTGCATCACTACTAGATTTCACCTAAATTCTGACCAAGCAAAATACACAACTCTGTTATAGTTTCTCACCATTTCCTCCTACCAAAACTTCTTCTTGTAGCATCTTTTCTGACAAACATATCTAGGGGTCCTGAATTTTCCATAACTTTTTTCTAAAGTGAGTTTGCCAATAAATGAATAATTTTAAAATGGATTTCTGGGCATTCATATTAACTATGCAGTGCATTAGGTAATGATAATCAATATATTATATTATTTAATAATAATATTGGAAACATGGTTCTTTCCATTATTTAAATGATCATTAAAAAAAAAGCTTAAAATATTAATTAGCTATCTGCTTTCAGATCATTTATTTTATATATTTATGCTGCATTTTGGCCAAAGAATGAGATTCCATTTTCTTGTTTTTTCCCCCCCTATTTTATTTTAGTGTACTACCCCAGAAGCAGTAGTGAACATAAATTAAAGGAGAGAAAGGAATCAGAATGCATGAAGTACAAGATAAGACAATTGAATGTGAATAGGAGAAACATGTGGAAGTCTGAGACAAGAGGCGGCTTTTCAAGGATGTTTCAGTTCAGGAATCCATTTTGTATTTTTCCCATTTTTCTTTTCCTCCAACTACCAAAATCTTGATCTTCCTAGGAGAGGATTGTTGTATTTAATAATAATAATGATAATAGGGGGACGCGGTGGCGCAGCGGCTTAATGACGCTGAAAATTGCCAGCCAGAAATGGTCGACGCTTCAGCGGTTCAAGTCTAGCCTTCGTGTTAAACAGGGTGAGCTCCTGTTTCCTCCCCAGTTCCTGTCAACCCAACAGGTCGAAAACTCACGTGAGTAGATAAATGGGTACTCTCACTCTGGTGGGAGGAAAAATGCTAGCGGCGCCTTGCAAAAAGGAGTCAGGAGCAGTTGCTGGTAAGCGTGAAAAACCGTGCGTGCCCAAAAAGGGTGTGAAGCAACGGAAACCCCGCCTCCTGTGCTCGCCAGTTGGGCTCTGCTCTAGGAAGGAGGCTCTGGCAAGCCACTTCCGAAAAACAATTGCTTTGAAAACTGCAAGGACTCCTCCAAGCAGTCACTGCAGGGTCAGCAATGACTGAGCGCAGACAAATAATAATAATAATAATAATAATAATAATAATAATAATAATAGTTGGGAACTTTTAAAAGTGCTTCATTTGTGCACCAATTAATAACTTATGCTGAGATGGGATTTGTCTGTATATTTCCAGCTATTCTTAATCTGCTTTTGTTTGTTTGCTTGATTTTTCTTTTCCTACATAATTTCCAGTTTTCACCACTCTCATTCAGTCAACATTTTCTTGGCTGTTAAATCATCATTGGGTATTTTGGAGATTTTTGCTTTTGCCTCTGCTCATATTTATTTTATTTATTTATTCATTTATTTATTTATTTATTTATTTTTCAAATTTGTACGCCGCCCATCTCCCCCAATGGGTGGCTCTGGATGGCTCACAATAATAATAAAAAACACAGGACTCTCCAGCCATAGACATAATCTATAAATAGTTAAAAACATATATAAAAATGGCGTAAAAACCTCCTATAATTGGCCCTAAAAAACCTGTAAGATGCTGGGGGGGGGACAACCCCTCACCCCACCAGCCATCTCCACAGGTCCGGGCCCCCCTCTGGCCCCCAAGCCTTCTGGCAGAGCCAGGATTTGATCTCTTTCCTGAAGGCCATGGGGGGGGGGGGCACACCGCACCTCAGGCAGCAAGATGTTCCATAGGGCGGGCGCTACAGCAGAAAAGGCTCTCCGCCTAGACCCCACCAATCAAAATTCCTTGACGGGTGGGGTCTGCAACCTGCCCCTTCTGCTGGATCGAGTGGTATCCTTCTCATACCTGTGTGGTATGATTTTGATGATCAGAAATAGAGAAAATGATGACTGTCTGCTAAAGCAATACCCCATTGTCTCCCTTAAAAAAAAAAAAAAAAAAAACTTTTACCTAAACCAGTAAAAGTTGACACCCCCCCCCCAAAGTTCCAAATAATTAAGCATATGCTTTAGCCTGTGATTATAGACACACTTATTTAGAAATAAGCCTCCTGTAAGATTCGATTCCGATTCCAGCATCTTGGATCTGGCTACATACAGTATCTCCTACGCTGAAATCAATTTCTTAATAACTGCTTAGCTCGTATCTCAAGTGCTGATTACACATATTTCTTCTCTTAATATATAAATGACACATCTGCAGTGAGGTGATATAGAACTATATTATGCCACCTAAATAAGATATATTTCATTTACTAGTAATGAAGGGGTTAGAGAGAGGAAGTGGTAGAACAGCCTCACTACAGGAGAGGATTTGCTTTTAAAGCAGAAAGGGCGGGGGGGGGGATGAGCAGACCAAAGCACCTATAAGGTGGGCACAAATCTACTATTTTCTAGAGTTTCAAGATTTAGGAGTAAAAAACCCTCCTCTGTTTCTTCATTTGTACTGAAACTTGAACCTTAAAATATATATTACAGGCAAAGATGAGTATAGAAGACTACAGTGCAAAGAATCAACCCCCTCCCCCCACCCCCACCCCCAAAAAATCTCATGCTGAAGAAGGGAAAATGTACAAAACCAGTCAAGGTGTAATCAAAACTGCCACAGTAGTCTTCATTTGTATAAATAATCAATACAA
This sequence comes from Python bivittatus, assembly GCF_059951505.1. Classification (NCBI taxonomy): domain Eukaryota; kingdom Metazoa; phylum Chordata; class Lepidosauria; order Squamata; family Pythonidae; genus Python; species Python bivittatus. The sequence goes on along the minus strand of NW_028277086.1, from coordinate 16,616,201 downwards.
TGACTTCAGGTTCAATACAGATTTTCTTTTGAAATGTTTCAGAGTTCAGGATGATCACATTATTGTATTTACTTCTGAACGCCGAAGAAAAACTTTGCAAGTTACATTGTATTTTAGTGAACATAGTGAATGAACCGGAAGTTTAATACTTCAGTCTCTAACTGCAGAATGTAAATGCTTTGGGATGCCAAATCTACCTTCCACAGACATGAGCATTTTTTTTCCATTGGCAGTTTTGTGACATGCTGGCAGAATGGGGAAGAATATAATCTTCATTCACCCTCTTCCTCCAATAGTCCGTAAATTAGTAAAAAATTAAAATTAAAAAAAAAAACCCTGATCTGTAGGGTTAAGGGACCCTTCAGAACAAAGTGGAAGGTGGTGTATAGAGATTTAAAAAAAAAAAAGGGGGGGGGAGAGACAGAGAGAGAGAATTGCCCAACCTCAACAGAACTTTAGAAAATCAATGTACACTGAAATGCCTTACAATTTCTATAAATTTCTATAATTTCTATAAAGACTGTGTTGAAATGACACAGGCTGAACACAGTGTAGACATAGGGGGTTAAAATGTTAGATGTAATTGATATCTTTGTAGTGGCAGTCTGTTGGGTGTGCAAGTCTGGAAGATGCATTTTAAATATAGTAATAGTTTTTAAATTGTCTACTCTGACCACTACCAGCCCACCCTCCCTTCCTCAATCCCTCGCAGAACAGAAGTCTAGAAATTAAGAGTCTTTTTGTATGCAAAATTCCTACTGTGGATAGATAAGACAGAACAAATGTTTCTGGAGAGCAAAAATCAGTCAAGACTTTGGAGAGCCCATTAAGTAGGTTTTAAAATTTAGTATAAAGACTAAAGATTGCCAGCAAGATCGCCATGGAAGAATCATGCTGTCAAAGCAACAATGGACATTAATCTTCACAGTAATTTGTCCAAAAATGGGCTTGGGTCAGGGGTAAAGCAAGGCAGAGCTCTAGTCACACTATCTCTATCCTCCCTCTAGCTTCATCTTGAGTCTTTCTATTGTGCCACCATCCTATCAAACATTTTGTATATTTTTGGACACATGTCTACCACTCTCCTAGAATAACACAAGATACCTGTTTAAAACTAGCCCAAGAGCTCATCCTCATGTTCTGTTTGTTTCTGAAGGACACATCCTTGTGGCAACACCTCTATCACATCCCCAGCCATTTTAGTTCTTCCAGTCTTCTCTGAACATGAAACTTCCCATGATGCAGACAAACTAGGGTGCTTTGGGGATGATATGGTCAGAGATAGTGAGTTGCTCAGCTCCAACTGATGAAGTAGTCTCTGTGGAAATGTCCTCTCCCCATCTGGTTTCTGGGCATTAATGCCTGTATAGCAATTACTGTATGACTTTGTCTGGGAGAGAGCCTGGACACTTGGTCTTTTTCTCTCTATAATGGAATACTATAGGAGATCTATAGATCTGTCAGCCAGGAATCCTGTTATTTTTTATACATTTGTGCACGTGCTTGTGTGACTCTGTGGGTGTATATACATTTGTGTGACTGTGTATGTGTGTGTGTTTGTATGTATGTGTGTATACATACATACACACACATACATACTTTCCTCCCAATTAAATAATGGATGGAATGCAAATCTAAGAGGAACAGCACCAACAGACAGTCTATCATTGTAGAGCAGCTCTGGACTGGAAACTTGAAAGGTGGCACAAGACATATATGTTATTGATATTCTTATTAATATGGTTGCTAAATGGTCAACATGGATTTAATAACATCTTGTGGAGGAAGAGTGCCAGGTCTCTGCCCATCTTCACCCCATCAAAGCATGAAGCAGAATGATTAGTGATTGGTTTGTATTTTTCACACTCAGCAGGTGGAAACACCAATCACTTTCCTTAACTAGTCCTATGTAGAAACTGTAAGGGCAACACCACTGGTTGGCCTTGTTACTGAGACAGATCAGTTGTCGGGACAGAGAAAATGAAATCAAAAGCATGCCTCAAATACAAATGAAAACAACTGTCTGGATGCTCACATAAGATCCCAGAAGAATGGGGAATCAAGACCCATGGGACAGATCCCACTCATCTGTTGCACACTTTCACTTTCAGGGAAAAACATACTTGATTAACTTTAAAATCTGCTTTGAACCATAAATGTAGTCATGGTCATTTGACTTTTCCAATCCATTCAGCCTACTGACATTTTTCAGTGTTGAGTTTTAAAACTGTTTGTGGTGGTTTGGGACACAGAAAATAATAGATCCCCATCCAATTTGTACTCATGATAATTTCCCATGTGGTATTTGCATGGCTGCTTTAGTTCTCCGAACAATGAGTTGTTGCTTTAGTTAACAACTATGGACTTCAAGTAGTGTTTTGTGTGAAACTCTCTCCCCAACCCACTTTTCATTTCACACTCTTGACCTTGAAGTTAACTTGATTCAATTTGTTCTTTTGTCTGGTTGCTGGGTTGTGGGGATCAAGCCCAAATTGTGCCTTGTTTTCAAGATGTTGGGGAGTGATCTGTACTTTGGGTTTCCGTGCCTATGCATGAAACTGAAATGCATTTTTAGTGCAGCCATTTTTCTCTCTCCAAAGTAATTAGAGATGTGTTCTTCTGTATAGCTACGAAGAAACAAACTCCTGCAGTCTAGGATGATTCTTTTCCTTATTCCATCAAGCCAACCATGCCCTTTTCCAACCAACAGTAGAATTCACTCCCTTTTTAAAACATTCTTTGCTGACGGAGGTAGGTTAGCATTCCTTGTTGATAGAGAACCCACTGTCCTCCTTTTAGCAAAAAAGACTCTTCTTCAATTAGCTGAGACACTAAATATTTGTATTATATTGTTTAAGCCTCTTTAAGGTCTTTATCGGAAATAGTATCAGTAGCACCAATTTATAGCATTACACAGACATTATTATGACAATATAGCACACTGCCAGGGTGACAGCTGACAAACACTATACATTGGCAGTAGAAAATGTGCATAGTTGACCTACCTATTGCTTCTGCATGAAGCCATTTCACTCAACTAACATCAGAGAGCACCAGCAGAGAAAGGATACACTGTGTTACATAGCAGCAATCTTTGGACTACTAAATTTGCTAAACTACACCTTAATATTTTTTGCAATGAAGCCTCTATAGGTTTCATATATAGGACACAGTCTCTCAAGGTTAAGCATTTTCCAGTCCAATCAGTTTTAGTGGCAGACATTTAACCTGTTCCGTGTCTTTACTGCTAAAATCAATGGAACTCAATTTTGACCTATGCATGGCCAAACATGCATACAAAAACAAAAAGGGAAAAACAAAAATAGAAAAAAATTACTTTCCAAATGTAGTACATTAAATCGAAAAGAAATATAACATCTGCAAAATGTGGCTGGCTATAAAGCAGAGGTTCCCCCCCCCCCTTCTTGATTTTGCTGTGAAAATGCACATCATTTTGGAGATGAATGGTCAGATCTAAGTAGAAAATACTGTGTTCTTGGTCTTCCTTTATTGTGTTTTTTTTCATCCTGCCCGCTTTTTATGCACATTTCACGAATAGAGAGCTATGGATATCTATACGTGCTTGCTGCTTTTGTCAAAATGTTTAAAGCAGCGTGGCGGTGTTGCAGTGGAAGAGCTGCCCCTTTGGTTATGTGTGTGCAATGTCATTATGCACATACAAAAGGGGCGGGGTTTGCAACTGTGATGCCACAATGCTGCTTTTGTCAGTCTGCTCCCCCCTCCCCATCCCTGTGGATGCTGCTGTAGATAGGTAGCTCACCCAGACAAAGTAATAGTTAATATGACATGCAAAAAGGAGAAAGAAGAATGAGAACTTGTACACAATGTGACCTGATAATAAATGGGAGTTTCAAAAGCCGCATAGATGTGACTTGAGCTTATCTGTAGAAGAGTAAATATATTCCTACATCTGTAAATACTGTATTTTACACAAATACACACACACACACACACACAGACACACAGAATAGATTGGGACCTATCAACTGAAGATAAATTATCTAGCATTCTTGAGTGAAATATTTAGAAACTGGAATAAACTTCATATTAAGCAACAGCTTCTTAAAAGGATATTATATATGGACTCATTTTTGCATCCCTTCTAGAGAAAACAGTATGGGAAGAATGATACAACAATGAAATATGCCTCTTTTTACATGGTAGCAAAAAATGCCCTATGAGGGTGGTGTAACCAGTTCTGTCTAATTCTGAGAATTAATTCCATGTACTGCTCCCAGTAAACCAATCCATAATACTGGAACATGATTTCAGGGGGAAAAAAAAAAAAGACAGCACCCTACAGTAATTTATAAGTATCTTTTCTATTCAAGGGTTCTGATTTTGTTGTACATTTAAAAGCCAAAAGCGTCAGCTTTTTGTTTTTCTGCATCCATATTTTCCTACCAAATGTAGGCCAAATGTCATATGTGCAAAATATATTTTAATCAATATAACAAAATTGTATTAGGACTGTGAAGTTTTGAGGGCTTGTTCCCCTCTGACAAAAGTTCAGATAATGTTTCCCTCAAGGCTGCTTCTCAAAGCAATGTAGTCCCCGTCTAAGAAATAATATCTTTAATTTAAAGCATATCTTGGCCTTTTCCCTCAGTGTCCACAGTATGGGAGAACGCTGAGAGGAATCTCTTTCAGCAAGGGAAGGTTGAGAGGAAGCCTTTTCCAACAGCACTGGTTTACATATTTCCCAACTGGGCCACTTCAGCAAACATGGGAATTCTCCACAATCCACATCAATGTCAGCCACTCTGGAGTCTCCTTAGTGTTTGCTAATGATCTTCCATGATGGATCCCTTTGGTGCATGCTGTGGGCAATCATGAACCTACCCAGTTCAGAGGCACAATAGCCTGCACTGAGAAAGGGTTGAGTGGAGCTTCATCAAGGTGAATCAAGTCACCTCTTTACTTCAGTGAAGTGAATCACATTGCCTCACTGACATTGATTGTTTCGTCAAAGTGACTCTACATTTGTCTGCATGTGCCTACTTCACATGCATGTACTTGTTGCCATTGTGGGCTTTGGGGATTAGAACATGATATATGAGATCCTCAAAGTGACCATCTTGTACATCTTAACTCTATAGTGAAATGTCAGTATGAATGTATGCATTAAGGTCAGCATCAACAGATAAAGTAAAATCTAATGGTATGTTTCAATCAGCAAAAGCCATATGGCTGATGGAAGACTTACCCTCCTATTCTGGAGTGCAACAGACATTCAGAGTGCCCAGCTAGTAAGCCTTTATAATAAGTTGAAGGAAGCAAATTAAATAACATTATTTATTCAATGCTTTTGAAATAATAAGCTTAAATGTCCAGATTTATTTATTTATTTATTGCAAACCAGTAGCAGGTTGTTTTAAAAGCTGTGAAACTAGCTTGTTTTGACCTAAAACAATGAAGTAGATTTTTTCCCCCCCATATGTATTGGATCGAGCATTTTCAACAGGGGGTAGTTATAATTGCTTGCTTTTGGAGATATAATTCAGATTTGAGCTTGTTCTACCATCGTCGTATCTTATAACTATCCATATTAATATAGTGTGGTAGCTGTTTATAAAGGAAAAAAAAAAAGATCATATTGTCTTGTGGACTATGGTCCATGTACTTGGAATTTATCAAGGTATCAAGAATTGTGAATCATCAAACACAGGACAGAATGGAGAACAATTATCATATTAAAATGTAATTATAAATTTGCTGTAGTGGATTGCCAATAGGTGTTACTTACTAACTTTTAAATTAATATTTTATTTGACAGAGAGGCAAGTAGAAGATTTTTGACAAATACGGCCACATTTGCTTAAATTCCCATTTTATGATATACGTTTCTGGTCTTCTGTTTTTAAAGAAGTTTCAATTGTTCATATTATGAAAAAAAATATGTATATTCTTCTGTGTGTATGTGGTTGTGTGGAGACAGTAAAAGAAACATATGTATTATTTTTAGATCTTTCTATATAAAAAAGTTCCCAAAAGAAAAAGAAATTGAGATCATAACAAGAGGGCACAAAGGAAAAGTAAGTCTTAGTGTATTAGAGATAATCTACAGTACAAGTATTCTGCACCATCTTATCTTCTGCACCACTAAACATCAATGAAAAATTTTAAAGAATTTGAAAGTATCTTATTCACAGAACATTGGTTTCCTTTATTACGTGAAACAAAGAATCTGAAATGGTCTTACTGATTAGGTAACATGCAAATCATTGTAAATAATTTGTATTTGACGTTATTCAATTGACTATGACATTTAAAAAAAAATCTATTTGTCATATCTGTCAGATTCAGCCAGCACGGCCCGGTATGGCGAAGACACCGCTCAGCTTCGCCTAAGTCAGTGTTGTCCAAACTTGGCACTTTAAGATGAGTGGACTTCAACTCCCAGAATTCCCCAGCCAGCATAGCTGGCTGGGGAATTCTGGGAGTTGAAGTCCACTCATCTTAAAGTGGCCAAGTTTGGACAACACTGGCCTAAGTCAATTTTGCCGCCCAGGCGCGAGCAGAGAAAAAGGGGAAGTGAAACTGCAAGTGGACGCTTTGCTGATTGGGAACAGGTGGCGGCCCTTAACTCAAAGCCGCAGGCGGATACTTTGTATCAGCGCAGCTCCCCTCGGGCGCTGCAAATAAAGGAAAGCGCAGAGGCTCAGAAGCGAAGCAATCAAGGAACGATCGAGAACTCCCGGCTCTGCATGCAAACAGGCAAACCCAACAAAGGAACAACAGCACAACCCATAGACTGCAATCAGAAAGACAAAAGCACCGGACTGAATCTGCCATTTGGGCGAGGGGGGATTGTTGCGGGTCATCGGTAACTAAGCAACGGGTAAAGCGCGGGAACGGGGAAGCGATAAAATACCATGTAAGCTATGCCAAGCCAACCCTGGCTTTGTCTGTCCTTACTTACGTCACGCTTGAGTAAACTTCTTTGCTGAACACACATGACACAAGAGTTTCTCTGAGATGAACGGGGTAAACCTTACAATATCATTGATATTCTCTCTATGATATATGCCCTATTCTGAAAACATACAACTTTTTCATTCACCTGTTAAAATAAATCAGTATGTTTGGTTGACATTCTCTGTCAGCAATTCTGTGTGGCAACTAGGGGTGCGTTCAGCGGAAAAAAAAAATCACTATTCCTGCGGTAGTATGCAATAACTAGCTATCATCATCATCATCATCATCATCATCATCATCATCATCATCATGATGTATATAACGATTTATTTAGTTAGTTTTACAACAGGAGATATTGTTCCTCTCTTTAGAAGGATGTGCATTTTCCAAGCTGGTTGTGCATAACATATCAGCATGGGATTAATCTGCCATGTCTTACTCATGCAGAGATTGTGTGAATGTGACCTACCTCACATTAGACACAACTATATCCTATGCAAGAAAAGAATAATTTCAATGAAAGTACATTCTAAAATGTGCCCTTTATTGTTTGAACAAATGAAGTTGTTGATAGTTTTTTAAGTCTAAGTAATGCCAGGATAAAACATAACATCTTAATTAAACTAAACTTGTGGAAGTGCAGTGATTTAAGCATAATTCCAATACCAAGAGAAATAATTACTCAACCAACAACTAAATAATAACAACAATTCTTTATTTCAAGTATTTTAATAATGTGTCATTTCTCTATTGCTGTTGCCTCATTTACAGCATCTGCCAGCCACCAGAATAATTAGTTATGTGTTTCCTTGGATTCAGGATCTTTTATTTTTCTGGCTTTTGCCTTCCATTGTGGAAGGAAAAAAGGACTTTCGCAAAGGAGAAAATAGCTCATAGAAGTATAAATAATTGTGAAGATTGGCATATATACCAATACGGAGCACCATCGCATGTCATTTTGCAGACTGTGATGTAGAGTGTGGTTTTTGTAAATGAAAGAAACAAGAAAAAAGAAGCATTGCCTATTAAATAATTAGACATTTTGCATGCTTTTGTAACATGAGGGAAACGAGGCAATGAAGAAATAGTGGAAGAGAAAGCCATCAAGTGCACATGAGTGAATGCATGAGCTCCAAACCAAGCCAAAGGCATTGTTTTCCTTTTAATGAGAATAAAATGTGGGCAAAACCGAAAAGTTAACAAAATTGCTAAAATGATATGCATAAAATAAAGTTGCTAGCTAAGGAATATGATATGTTATCCCTATGATCTATATTTATACATATATGAATATGTGTGTACATATGTCTCTCTCTGTGTGTATACATACTCAGGGTGTCTGCTTTGACTCTTATTTGAATGAAGAAAAAAAAATCAATTTAACCTATTTAAATAAGTGGCCTATATGGAGAACAAACTAAAACTGAAATTTTGAGCAAAATATAAATAATATAAATATAAATAATATTGCCATGCCATGTGATTTTTTAAAAAAAGTATATTTAAAGAAAAAAGATATATACATATGATGTATTTTCCCCTAACATTCAGTATAAATTCTTATTGTTGGTCTCACAGTCAGCCAGATGTTTAGACTGAATTTGGCATTTTTATCCATCTATTGAATCTTTCCCAAGGACCTGGGATAGGCAGATGTTGTTTGATGGTATTAAAAGTATTGTCGCAGGAGGTAAGCTGTTCCAAGCACAGCTGCCTTTTGCAATTGATTGATGATGATTTTGTCAGTCTGATGGTCTTCAATAGTACTCCAGATATTTGGGGATTGTACCCAAAACGCCTGTTACTACTGGTGCTATCTTTGCTTTCTTTTGACACAGTTGTATTGCAGGTCTTTGTATCTTGTGATTTTCTCTAGTTGTTTATCTTCTCTTCTGCTGTCTCCAGGTATTGCAATGTCCACTATCCAGAGTTTTTTGTCTTTCTTGTCAACAGTTGTTAAGTCTGGGGTGTTGTGTGGCAGGTGCTTGTCTGTTTGAATTCTAAAGTCCCAGAGCACTTTAGCTTCTTCATTTTCTATTACTGTGTCTGTTTTGTGGTCCCACCAGTTCTTGTGTATAGGCAAATGCTATTTCTTGCAGATATTTCAATACATCTTTGTTGCGACATTGTCATGCCATTGTTTGCAGTCAGTCTTGGTCTTGTGCAGCCAGAATTAGCCCCTCTGTCTCTTTCTTCAACTTTCCTGCTCTTAGCCATTCCCAGGTCATCTTGTTATCTGCTTTGTCTGCTAGGTTTTGTGTGTGTGTGTGTGTGTGTGTACTGGCTATGTAATACTTTGCCTTGGCATATCCCTTTTTTATTCTTTCTATTCTTCATTTGGTCTTTCTTGTAGGCCTTATTGTTGTTGTTGTTGTTGTTGTTGTTGTTGTTGTTGTTATTATTATTATTATTATTATTATTATTATTATTATAAAATGTATATGCCACCTGGCTCCCAGTGACTCTAGGTGATTTGTTGTTCTTGTTCTTGTTCTTGTTTTTCTTTTTGCCTTTAAGTCAGTGTTGACTCCTTAACCAAACTGGCTCTCCTTAAAGGCCCTAGATGAAGTAAAAAAATCACAAACCCCAAATCTTAGCTTAACATGCCTATCTGTGATACCTTTTAAAGTTACATAATATGTTATAAAAATTATTTAATATCTGAGTTGTAAACAGTCTCTTTTACTATGGTTTGGTTAAGTACGAATGAGCCTGAGAAAAGACACACTGGAAAAACAGATGGTTATTCCACTAATATCATAACGTTAAATAGCAGAAAAGCAAAATGTCTGCTAATTTTTGAAAGAATGAGAAATATAGTAAAAAGCAAATGGAGGAAGGTCATCTGTAAGTGCTGGTTGTTGATAGAATTTTTAGTCAAAGAGGAGTATGATCCAAAATTCTTCATCTGTTTTAAATTAAATATGAGCTACTAAAGCATTCCTGATTAAGCCCACCAGATGCTTAGCTATATAATTCCTTTTTCTCTCCTTTCAACTTTTCCTATATCTAAAGCAATGTATCTGGCAAACTGGCAGGGAGAGTGGTAAAAAAATAACTACAGAGATGGAAAAGAGGTTCTACCTCTCCTTCTCTAACTCAGCCTCTTTGCTGAATCATGGAGGTATCTCAAAATCCATTTTCTAGGTTTAATGGTAGGTTTTCTCAGAAAAGAAATGGAGTATTTCTCCATCTTTCTGAGTGGTCTTTGGCAGTTGCCAGAAGACACAATTACTAGATAAGCAGATTTCAAAGGAATTGGAAAAAAGCTGGGACTAGAAATGAAATGGAAAGGAACTGTGTAAGTTTTCCAATTTATGGGCGAAAGATAGGCAACTCGATACAGAGTGATACATCCTCTATTCTGGAGGATGAACAATAATTCAGTCCTTTTAATTCAGTGCAAGCTATGATTGGCTAAATTAAGACAAACACATACCTCTGGATTATGGAATTTGAAAGAATATTCTAAAATAGCAATATATTTGCAGATCTACCCCAAACACCAACAATACAGACACAAACTTTGATTTTTCTTATAAAATTTTGTCATTTTATTTAACCCTATGCATCTGTTCTGGAAGTACAATATGGAATCTAATATAAAGGAATATTGTTGGGCCATTCCTTCAATATCAGAAACATATGAATGGAGGATTGAGCAGCAGTGCTAAAAGGATATTATGGATATCGGAAGCTTATGCTAAAGCTCTTCAGAAACCTTAGAATGAATGAATGAATGAATGAATGAATGAATGAATGAATGAATATATATATATATATATATATATATATATATAGGCAGGGGGAGAGACATAGACAAGCAGAGTTGGCAGGGAAGTGCTTTTTACATAATCTGATTCCTTTGGGTGTACAAAATAATTGGGAAAATAAGAGATGGCTAATAATTATGTCCTTATTTTCATATGCTTGGGTCTAGAAATAAGGGTAATGCAACATGTACATGGCTCCTGGTTTTATGGGATTATAGATTTGATCTTTAACTATAAATAAATCACCACCAACAGTAACAGCAACATTCACATGAATTAGATAGAAACAGTAGAAATGGTTTCTTGTCAAAAGTGACCCTAGGCAGAACATAGAGCAAATAATCTGGGAAGTATCTGGAATTAATGCATTTGTGCTGAGTTAAAGGTGGACATTCTTGCAAATAAGATACCTAGCCACTTAATCTGTATATCAGAGCAACAAGTCATTCTCTCTCTCTCTCTCCCTCTCCCTCTCTCTCTCCTTAATTCATGAATATGTGGATTGACTGGGGGGTGGGATGAACTAGGAATTATGATCCCAATCATATAATAGTAATAGTAATAGTAATAGTAATAGTAATAGTAATAGTAATAGTAATAGTAATAGAATAATCAAACAACATCTGCCTATTCCAGGTCCTTGGGAAGGACTCAATAGGTGGATAAATGGGTCAAATACAGTATAAACATCTGGATGACTGTGCAACCCATCATCATCATCATCATCATCATCATCATCATCATCATATGGGTAAATAATATAATATTGGTAATAATGTAGGTAAGATAGGTGGATAAAAATGCCAAATCCAGTCTAAACATTTGGCTGTTATAACATTATAATAATCCCCCAGTGAGGCACTACCTTGACCTGTTGTGGGGCATGCATGCTCCAAGGAGGATGAAAGCTATGCCAGAGGTTCAGCCATTTTGGACAGGTCTCATGAGAGGAGCCAGACAAAGAATGTCTTTCCCATAAACAATATGGTGAGATGTAATTTACAGAAACTAATACGGGATTGGTCTTCACCTCGGTCAGCAAGGACCATGCTAGGTGTTCTAGTTCCTGGACATCTGGTAACAAGTGGGCTACAGGAATCAGGACTGTTGGCTGAGCAACCAGGGCCAGCAGCTGCAGGACTACTGGAAGAAAAATTGTTTACCTGTTGCAAATATACAAAGACTGAAAACAAAGAAATAATGATCTGCTGTTACAAATCAAGTCCAGTGAGAAGAGGATATCTGAAAAGAATGTACCAGTTCTCAAAAGAACAACATCCAGAATCAGAAATAACAGAACAGAGGCTTGCAGATCAATGTCGATTTATAATATGAAATAAAGTATTCACAGAGGTAGAACTGGAAGAACTACAAAGGTCTACCCAGGGCAAATAAATTGAAGCCTTGCCAGAAGTAGCTCAGACTGTAGAGGCAAACCAGAGGGAGTTGACAGTAGAGGAAGCCAGCATAGCTATTGAACTATTTTAATTCCCAAACCAGGCACCCTCTCCTCTGCCTTCTCCTCAGAAAGAACAAAGACCTCTAACTAAAAAACAAGAGAAATTTAAACAAAGAAAAACTGAGCATCTAGAACAGCAGAAAAACATCAGAATAAGGTTGCCTGCATTGAAGCTCATTACAATGAAACAGCTAGCAGAAGTATTAAAATTTGCCAGTACTGTAATATCAAATATAAGCACCAGCTCACTGCAAGAAACAAGCCAACTAATGTACAGCAGGGCTGCAATTATAAATGAATACCTTGGGTGCAAAATAAATTAAAAAAAAAAACCAAGGGGGAAAAAAAAGTCAAACAGTGCACCACCAAAATGGAGGATCAGGTTGGAAAATAAGGTAACCATGCTAAGATCAGATGCAAGCAAGCTAGAACAGATGAAAGAAAAGAAGCTGAAGAACAAGAAGACCCAAGAATATGTGATCAAGAAATATCACCTAGAAACAAGGAAAATCAAAGAAGCGCTAGAAATAATAAAGCAGCAAATAACAGCCACAACCAAAAAGATCAGCAGACAGAAAGCTCGAATTGCACACTATAGAAAGAATTTCCAATTTCAGTCGAATCAGAAACATTTCAATCCATCAATGGAGATACTGCAATGAACCAGTCAACATCTGACAAAGAAGAAACAGTGCAACTCTGGGTGCAGCTATGGGACAACTCAAAGAAATACAACAAGAATGGAGTTTGGATAAAGGAGGTGGATAAGAATAAAAAAGAAGCTGAAATGAAAGGACTTATTCTAACAGCAGAAATGGTGGAGAAAAGGGCAAGGAAAATCAAGAATTGGTCAGCACCAGGTGAAGATGAACTGCATGGTTTTTGGTTGAAACATCTGACTGGTCTGCACCCACTGAATGACAAACAGTTTAACAATGTACTGCAAGGAGGTGAAATTGAAGATTGGCTAACATCGGCCAAAACTTCCCTGATAATGAAAGTTCCAACAAAAGAGGCAGTACCAGGCAACTATAAGCCAATTACCTGCTGGCCAACAACTGTCAAATTGCTAGCTGGAGCTGCTACAGTCTAACAGCACCTAGTTGAAAACAAGATCTTTTCATCTCAGCAGAAAGGAAACTGCTCAAACAGTAGAGAGACAAAAGATCAGCTCCTAATTGACAAGATGATTTTGGAAAACTAAGAGAAGGAAGACCAATTTGAATTTAGCTTGGGTTGATTACAAGAAGGCATTTGACTCCCTGCCACATGACTGGATAATCAAGTGCCTAGAAATAACAGGAGTCAGTAGAAACATCAGAAGCTTTGTGCGAAGATCAATGGCACAATGAAAGACACAGTTGCTCATCAATGGTGATAGATTGGGAGAAGTTAACGTCAAGAGAGGAATCTTTCAAGGAGACTCACTATCACCACTACTGTTTGTCATTACATTGATTCCTCTGCCAACAATAGTGAACAAGTCAGGCCATGGCTATCAAACATCAAAAATATTTGCCAGGTTATCCCACCTGCTTTACAAGGATGATCTGAAGCTGTATAGAAAAACACCATCTGAAATGGAATTGCTGTTTAACGCTGTCCAAATATACAGCCAAGATGTTGCAATGGGGTTTGGACTGGACAAATGTGCAACCTTTATCATCAACAAGGGAAAAATAGTGAAAACTAGGAATCAATGCCCTATGGAAATAACATCAAGAGTCTGGATGAAGAAGATCACTACAAATACCTGGGCATCCGTCAGGCTGACAACATCAAGCACACTGAAGTTGAGAGGAAGGTTAGTAGTGAATATATCAGAGGAGTGAAGAAGATCTTAAATTCCCAACTCAGTGGCAGAAATACCATTAAGGCAATGAACACCTATGCAGTTCCAATCATTAGATACACAGCTGGAATAGTGGACTGGACTCAAGCAGAACTAGAAGCCCTGGAAGACCAGAAAAATAATAACAAAGAATCATGTCCTTCATCCACGCAGCGATGTTGACAGACTCTACTTACCAAGGAGCATAGGTGGGCATGGAATATTGCAAGTACACCAGACAGTTGAAGAAAAAAGGGCATCGGAAGAATATATGAAGGACAGTGAAGAAGATGCACTGAAGCTAGTATACCATGAAGGCTTACTGAATATTGAAGAGACCAAACTGGCCTACAAGAAAGAATGAAGAATAGAAAAGAGGCATGGCAAGGCAAAGTATTAGATGGCCAGTATACAAAAAAACTAGCAGGCAAAGCAGATAACAAGACCTGACAATGGCTAAGAGCAGGAAAGTTGAAGAAAGAGACAGACAGTCTAGTTCTGGATGCACAAGAACAAGCCTTAAGAACAAATGCATACAAACCCAGAACTGAGAAGATAGCAACAGACAGCAAATGCCGCCTCTGCAAAGAAGCTGAAGAAACAGTGGACCACCTAGTTAGCTGCTGCAAGAAGGTCACACAGACTGACTACAAACAATGGGATGACAAAATAGCAACCATGGTGCACTGAAATATCTGCAAGAAATACTATTTGCCTGAAGCCAGAACTGGTGGGACCACAAAACAGACAACGTAATCGAAAATGAAGAAGCTGAAGTGCTCTGGGATTTTAGAATTCAAACAGACAAGCACCTGCCACATAACACCCCAGATTTAACAACTGTTGATAAGAAAGACAAAAAAAAAAAAAAAAATCTGGATAGTGGACATTGCAATACCTGGACACAGCAGAATAGAAGTGAAAGAACTGGAGAAAATCACAAAATACAAAGACCCGCAAATAAAAGTAGAACGACTATGCCAAAAGAAAGCCACGATATTACCAATAATAATAGTTGTTTGGGGTGCAATCCCAAGACATCTGGAGCACCACTTGAAGACCATCGGCACTGACAGAATCATCATCAGTCAATTGCAAAAGGCAGCTATACTTGGAAGAGCTTACATCCTGCAAGGATACCTTTAATACCATCAATCAGCAACATCTGCCTACCCCAGGTCCTTGGGAAGGACTCGATAGGTGGATAAAAATGCCAAATCCAGTCTAAACATCTGGCCAACTATGTGACCAACAACAACAATAATAAGAGTAATTTATTACTTATTACTACACAAATTTCTCCGGACTTGAACATAATTGAGAGGGGCTTTCTGCAAAAACTCTTTCCTTTAGCAGGGAATTGCATCTTTTTCATTGGTGCACTGAAAATCTAAAATGTCTTTCCCATAAATGTGTATTTTTGTCATTTACTGCTATGAGCTTTATATTGGTTAGGTTGCTTGTTCGGATTTATATTCCACCCTACTTCTTCATGGCGTTTGGGGTAACTTCCAACAATAAAATCACAAAGTAAGGGTAGAATTTCAACCTTAAAAGAACCATAAAGCATTAAAATATGTTTATTAAAATTCTAACTCTGTCTGAAACCCAATTTATATGCCAGTGAAAAGTAGTTTCCTTTTTCAGTATATTTAATTTATTCTTTTTAATGAATGGTTCTTTCCGTCTGGGGCATTTTATGACTGGACAGCTTTATTTGCTAGTGTTTTATTGTGTCTTTAAATTATTATCCGTTTTTCATAGAGCTTATTGGTATCTTGAGTATTCTTCTAATGTAAAGTAATTTTGTCTTGAAAAGTATTTGATGTGTTAGCCCTACCAGGTAGACCAGATCAGGAACCAACTTTACATGAAGACTCAAACTATACTTTACTGAGATAAACTGTATTAACAAAACCTTGCAATTCTCCCTATTATGCCCCAAGCCATCAGGGAGGAACAGCCCAAGACTCTTCTTAATACTATCTCCCCTCCAAGGCTTCAGGAATGTTTTTGCCTCTTCTGTTTACATAACAGTTTCTGAGTATTTGCTTTAAGGCTATTTCCATGACTTTCTACATAATGGGTCAGATTATAATGCTATTTAATTGGTTTATGTTTTAATAAGCATAAAAAGCAAAAAATAAGAACAGTAAGGGGGTTAGAATAGTGTCCAAATTTAGAACTTAACGTGGAACA